>NC_091288.1:2500-52500 GCF_032444005.1 Ranitomeya imitator
AACCCTAACCCTAACCCTAACCCTAACCCTAACCCTAACCCTAACCCTAACCCTAACCCTAACCCTAACCCTAACCCTAACCCTAACCCTAACCCTAACCCTAACCCTAACCCTAACCCTAACCCTAACCCTAACCCTAACCCTAACCCTAACCCTAACCCTAACCCTAACCCTAACCCTAACCCTAACCTAACCCTAACCCTAACCCTAACCCTAACCCTAACCCTAACCCTAACCCTAACCCTAACCCTAACCCTAACCCTAACCCTAACCCTAACCCTAACCCTAACCCTAACCCTAACCCTAACCCTAACCCTAACCCTAACCCTAACCCTAACCCTAACCCTAACCCTAACCCTAACCCTAACCCTAACCCTAACCCTAACCCTAACCCTAACCCTAACCCTAACCCTAACCCTAACCCTAACCCTAACCCTAACCCTAACCCTAACCCTAACCCTAACCCTAACCCTAACCCTAACCCTAACCCTAACCCTAACCCTAACCCTAACCCTAACCCTAACCCTAACCCTAACCCTAACCCTAACCCTAACCCTAACCCTAACCCTAACCCTAACCCTAACCCTAACCCTAACCCTAACCCTAACCCTAACCCTAACCCTAACCCTAACCCTAACCCTAACCCTAACCCTAACCCTAACCCTAACCCTAACCCTAACCCTAACCCTAACCCTAACCCTAACCCTAACCCTAACCCTAACCCTAACCCTAACCCTAACCCTAACCCTAACCCTAACCCTAACCCTAACCCTAACCCTAACCCTAACCCTAACCCTAACCCTAACCCTAACCCTAACCCTAACCCTAACCCTAACCCTAACCCTAACCCTAACCCTAACCCTAACCCTAACCCTAACCCTAACCCTAACCCTAACCCTAACCCTAACCCTAACCCTAACCCTAACCCTAACCCTAACCCTAACCCTAACCCTAACCCTAACCCTAACCCTAACCCTAACCCTAACCCTAACCCTAACCCTAACCCTAACCCTAACCCTAACCCTAACCCTAACCCTAACCCTAACCCTAACCCTAACCCTAACCCTAACCCTAACCCTAACCCTAACCCTAACCCTAACCCTAACCCTAACCCTAACCCTAACCCTAACCCTAACCCTAACCCTAACCCTAACCCTAACCCTAACCCTAACCCTAACCCTAACCCTAACCCTAACCCTAACCCTAACCCTAACCCTAACCCTAACCCTAACCCTAACCCTAACCCTAACCCTAACCCTAACCCTAACCCTAACCCTAACCCTAACCCTAACCCTAACCCTAACCCTAACCCTAACCCTAACCCTAACCCTAACCCTAACCCTAACCCTAACCCTAACCCTAACCCTAACCCTAACCCTAACCCTAACCCTAACCCTAACCCTAACCCTAACCCTAACCCTAACCCTAACCCTAACCCTAACCCTAACCCTAACCCTAACCCTAACCCTAACCCTAACCCTAACCCTAACCCTAACCCTAACCCTAACCCTAACCCTAACCCTAACCCTAACCCTAACCCTAACCCTAACCCTAACCCTAACCCTAACCCTAACCCTAACCCTAACCCTAACCCTAACCCTAACCCTAACCCTAACCCTAACCCTAACCCTAACCCTAACCCTAACCCTAACCCTAACCCTAACCCTAACCCTAACCCTAACCCTAACCCTAACCCTAACCCTAACCCTAACCCTAACCCTAACCCTAACCCTAACCCTAACCCTAACCCTAACCCTAACCCTAACCCTAACCCTAACCCTAACCCTAACCCTAACCCTAACCCTAACCCTAACCCTAACCCTAACCCTAACCCTAACCCTAACCCTAACCCTAACCCTAACCCTAACCCTAACCCTAACCCTAACCCTAACCCTAACCCTAACCCTAACCCTAACCCTAACCCTAACCCTAACCCTAACCCTAACCCTAACCCTAACCCTAACCCTAACCCTAACCCTAACCCTAACCCTAACCCTAACCCTAACCCTAACCCTAACCCTAACCCTAACCCTAACCCTAACCCTAACCCTAACCCTAACCCTAACCCTAACCCTAACCCTAACCCTAACCCTAACCCTAACCCTAACCCTAACCCTAACCCTAACCCTAACCCTAACCCTAACCCTAACCCTAACCCTAACCCTAACCCTAACCCTAACCCTAACCCTAACCCTAACCCTAACCCTAACCCTAACCCTAACCCTAACCCTAACCCTAACCCTAACCCTAACCCTAACCCTAACCCTAACCCTAACCCTAACCCTAACCCTAACCCTAACCCTAACCCTAACCCTAACCCTAACCCTAACCCTAACCCTAACCCTAACCCTAACCCTAACCCTAACCCTAACCCTAACCCTAACCCTAACCCTAACCCTAACCCTAACCCTAACCCTAACCCTAACCCTAACCCTAACCCTAACCCTAACCCTAACCCTAACCCTAACCCTAACCCTAACCCTAACCCTAACCCTAACCCTAACCCTAACCCTAACCCTAACCCTAACCCTAACCCTAACCCTAACCCTAACCCTAACCCTAACCCTAACCCTAACCCTAACCCTAACCCTAACCCTAACCCTAACCCTAACCCTAACCCTAACCCTAACCCTAACCCTAACCCTAACCCTAACCCTAACCCTAACCCTAACCCTAACCCTAACCCTAACCCTAACCCTAACCCTAACCCTAACCCTAACCCTAACCCTAACCCTAACCCTAACCCTAACCCTAACCCTAACCCTAACCCTAACCCTAACCCTAACCCTAACCCTAACCCTAACCCTAACCCTAACCCTAACCCTAACCCTAACCCTAACCCTAACCCTAACCCTAACCCTAACCCTAACCCTAACCCTAACCCTAACCCTAACCCTAACCCTAACCCTAACCCTAACCCTAACCCTAACCCTAACCCTAACCCTAACCCTAACCCTAACCCTAACCCTAACCCTAACCCTAACCCTAACCCTAACCCTAACCCTAACCCTAACCCTAACCCTAACCCTAACCCTAACCCTAACCCTAACCCTAACCCTAACCCTAACCCTAACCCTAACCCTAACCCTAACCCTAACCCTAACCCTAACCCTAACCCTAACCCTAACCCTAACCCTAACCCTAACCCTAACCCTAACCCTAACCCTAACCCTAACCCTAACCCTAACCCTAACCCTAACCCTAACCCTAACCCTAACCCTAACCCTAACCCTAACCCTAACCCTAACCCTAACCCTAACCCTAACCCTAACCCTAACCCTAACCCTAACCCTAACCCTAACCCTAACCCTAACCCTAACCCTAACCCTAACCCTAACCCTAACCCTAACCCTAACCCTAACCCTAACCCTAACCCTAACCCTAACCCTAACCCTAACCCTAACCCTAACCCTAACCCTAACCCTAACCCTAACCCTAACCCTAACCCTAACCCTAACCCTAACCCTAACCCTAACCCTAACCCTAACCCTAACCCTAACCCTAACCCTAACCCTAACCCTAACCCTAACCCTAACCCTAACCCTAACCCTAACCCTAACCCTAACCCTAACCCTAACCCTAACCCTAACCCTAACCCTAACCCTAACCCTAACCCTAACCCTAACCCTAACCCTAACCCTAACCCTAACCCTAACCCTAACCCTAACCCTAACCCTAACCCTAACCCTAACCCTAACCCTAACCCTAACCCTAACCCTAACCCTAACCCTAACCCTAACCCTAACCCTAACCCTAACCCTAACCCTAACCCTAACCCTAACCCTAACCCTAACCCTAACCCTAACCCTAACCCTAACCCTAACCCTAACCCTAACCCTAACCCTAACCCTAACCCTAACCCTAACCCTAACCCTAACCCTAACCCTAACCCTAACCCTAACCCTAACCCTAACCCTAACCCTAACCCTAACCCTAACCCTAACCCTAACCCTAACCCTAACCCTAACCCTAACCCTAACCCTAACCCTAACCCTAACCCTAACCCTAACCCTAACCCTAACCCTAACCCTAACCCTAACCCTAACCCTAACCCTAACCCTAACCCTAACCCTAACCCTAACCCTAACCCTAACCCTAACCCTAACCCTAACCCTAACCCTAACCCTAACCCTAACCCTAACCCTAACCCTAACCCTAACCCTAACCCTAACCCTAACCCTAACCCTAACCCTAACCCTAACCCTAACCCTAACCCTAACCCTAACCCTAACCCTAACCCTAACCCTAACCCTAACCCTAACCCTAACCCTAACCCTAACCCTAACCCTAACCCTAACCCTAACCCTAACCCTAACCCTAACCCTAACCCTAACCCTAACCCTAACCCTAACCCTAACCCTAACCCTAACCCTAACCCTAACCCTAACCCTAACCCTAACCCTAACCCTAACCCTAACCCTAACCCTAACCCTAACCCTAACCCTAACCCTAACCCTAACCCTAACCCTAACCCTAACCCTAACCCTAACCCTAACCCTAACCCTAACCCTAACCCTAACCCTAACCCTAACCCTAACCCTAACCCTAACCCTAACCCTAACCCTAACCCTAACCCTAACCCTAACCCTAACCCTAACCCTAACCCTAACCCTAACCCTAACCCTAACCCTAACCCTAACCCTAACCCTAACCCTAACCCTAACCCTAACCCTAACCCTAACCCTAACCCTAACCCTAACCCTAACCCTAACCCTAACCCTAACCCTAACCCTAACCCTAACCCTAACCCTAACCCTAACCCTAACCCTAACCCTAACCCTAACCCTAACCCTAACCCTAACCCTAACCCTAACCCTAACCCTAACCCTAACCCTAACCCTAACCCTAACCCTAACCCTAACCCTAACCCTAACCCTAACCCTAACCCTAACCCTAACCCTAACCCTAACCCTAACCCTAACCCTAACCCTAACCCTAACCCTAACCCTAACCCTAACCCTAACCCTAACCCTAACCCTAACCCTAACCCTAACCCTAACCCTAACCCTAACCCTAACCCTAACCCTAACCCTAACCCTAACCCTAACCCTAACCCTAACCCTAACCCTAACCCTAACCCTAACCCTAACCCTAACCCTAACCCTAACCCTAACCCTAACCCTAACCCTAACCCTAACCCTAACCCTAACCCTAACCCTAACCCTAACCCTAACCCTAACCCTAACCCTAACCCTAACCCTAACCCTAACCCTAACCCTAACCCTAACCCTAACCCTAACCCTAACCCTAACCCTAACCCTAACCCTAACCCTAACCCTAACCCTAACCCTAACCCTAACCCTAACCCTAACCCTAACCCTAACCCTAACCCTAACCCTAACCCTAACCCTAACCCTAACCCTAACCCTAACCCTAACCCTAACCCTAACCCTAACCCTAACCCTAACCCTAACCCTAACCCTAACCCTAACCCTAACCCTAACCCTAACCCTAACCCTAACCCTAACCCTAACCCTAACCCTAACCCTAACCCTAACCCTAACCCTAACCCTAACCCTAACCCTAACCCTAACCCTAACCCTAACCCTAACCCTAACCCTAACCCTAACCCTAACCCTAACCCTAACCCTAACCCTAACCCTAACCCTAACCCTAACCCTAACCCTAACCCTAACCCTAACCCTAACCCTAACCCTAACCCTAACCCTAACCCTAACCCTAACCCTAACCCTAACCCTAACCCTAACCCTAACCCTAACCCTAACCCTAACCCTAACCCTAACCCTAACCCTAACCCTAACCCTAACCCTAACCCTAACCCTAACCCTAACCCTAACCCTAACCCTAACCCTAACCCTAACCCTAACCCTAACCCTAACCCTAACCCTAACCCTAACCCTAACCCTAACCCTAACCCTAACCCTAACCCTAACCCTAACCCTAACCCTAACCCTAACCCTAACCCTAACCCTAACCCTAACCCTAACCCTAACCCTAACCCTAACCCTAACCCTAACCCTAACCCTAACCCTAACCCTAACCCTAACCCTAACCCTAACCCTAACCCTAACCCTAACCCTAACCCTAACCCTAACCCTAACCCTAACCCTAACCCTAACCCTAACCCTAACCCTAACCCTAACCCTAACCCTAACCCTAACCCTAACCCTAACCCTAACCCTAACCCTAACCCTAACCCTAACCCTAACCCTAACCCTAACCCTAACCCTAACCCTAACCCTAACCCTAACCCTAACCCTAACCCTAACCCTAACCCTAACCCTAACCCTAACCCTAACCCTAACCCTAACCCTAACCCTAACCCTAACCCTAACCCTAACCCTAACCCTAACCCTAACCCTAACCCTAACCCTAACCCTAACCCTAACCCTAACCCTAACCCTAACCCTAACCCTAACCCTAACCCTAACCCTAACCCTAACCCTAACCCTAACCCTAACCCTAACCCTAACCCTAACCCTAACCCTAACCCTAACCCTAACCCTAACCCTAACCCTAACCCTAACCCTAACCCTAACCCTAACCCTAACCCTAACCCTAACCCTAACCCTAACCCTAACCCTAACCCTAACCCTAACCCTAACCCTAACCCTAACCCTAACCCTAACCCTAACCCTAACCCTAACCCTAACCCTAACCCTAACCCTAACCCTAACCCTAACCCTAACCCTAACCCTAACCCTAACCCTAACCCTAACCCTAACCCTAACCCTAACCCTAACCCTAACCCTAACCCTAACCCTAACCCTAACCCTAACCCTAACCCTAACCCTAACCCTAACCCTAACCCTAACCCTAACCCTAACCCTAACCCTAACCCTAACCCTAACCCTAACCCTAACCCTAACCCTAACCCTAACCCTAACCCTAACCCTAACCCTAACCCTAACCCTAACCCTAACCCTAACCCTAACCCTAACCCTAACCCTAACCCTAACCCTAACCCTAACCCTAACCCTAACCCTAACCCTAACCCTAACCCTAACCCTAACCCTAACCCTAACCCTAACCCTAACCCTAACCCTAACCCTAACCCTAACCCTAACCCTAACCCTAACCCTAACCCTAACCCTAACCCTAACCCTAACCCTAACCCTAACCCTAACCCTAACCCTAACCCTAACCCTAACCCTAACCCTAACCCTAACCCTAACCCTAACCCTAACCCTAACCCTAACCCTAACCCTAACCCTAACCCTAACCCTAACCCTAACCCTAACCCTAACCCTAACCCTAACCCTAACCCTAACCCTAACCCTAACCCTAACCCTAACCCTAACCCTAACCCTAACCCTAACCCTAACCCTAACCCTAACCCTAACCCTAACCCTAACCCTAACCCTAACCCTAACCCTAACCCTAACCCTAACCCTAACCCTAACCCTAACCCTAACCCTAACCCTAACCCTAACCCTAACCCTAACCCTAACCCTAACCCTAACCCTAACCCTAACCCTAACCCTAACCCTAACCCTAACCCTAACCCTAACCCTAACCCTAACCCTAACCCTAACCCTAACCCTAACCCTAACCCTAACCCTAACCCTAACCCTAACCCTAACCCTAACCCTAACCCTAACCCTAACCCTAACCCTAACCCTAACCCTAACCCTAACCCTAACCCTAACCCTAACCCTAACCCTAACCCTAACCCTAACCCTAACCCTAACCCTAACCCTAACCCTAACCCTAACCCTAACCCTAACCCTAACCCTAACCCTAACCCTAACCCTAACCCTAACCCTAACCCTAACCCTAACCCTAACCCTAACCCTAACCCTAACCCTAACCCTAACCCTAACCCTAACCCTAACCCTAACCCTAACCCTAACCCTAACCCTAACCCTAACCCTAACCCTAACCCTAACCCTAACCCTAACCCTAACCCTAACCCTAACCCTAACCCTAACCCTAACCCTAACCCTAACCCTAACCCTAACCCTAACCCTAACCCTAACCCTAACCCTAACCCTAACCCTAACCCTAACCCTAACCCTAACCCTAACCCTAACCCTAACCCTAACCCTAACCCTAACCCTAACCCTAACCCTAACCCTAACCCTAACCCTAACCCTAACCCTAACCCTAACCCTAACCCTAACCCTAACCCTAACCCTAACCCTAACCCTAACCCTAACCCTAACCCTAACCCTAACCCTAACCCTAACCCTAACCCTAACCCTAACCCTAACCCTAACCCTAACCCTAACCCTAACCCTAACCCTAACCCTAACCCTAACCCTAACCCTAACCCTAACCCTAACCCTAACCCTAACCCTAACCCTAACCCTAACCCTAACCCTAACCCTAACCCTAACCCTAACCCTAACCCTAACCCTAACCCTAACCCTAACCCTAACCCTAACCCTAACCCTAACCCTAACCCTAACCCTAACCCTAACCCTAACCCTAACCCTAACCCTAACCCTAACCCTAACCCTAACCCTAACCCTAACCCTAACCCTAACCCTAACCCTAACCCTAACCCTAACCCTAACCCTAACCCTAACCCTAACCCTAACCCTAACCCTAACCCTAACCCTAACCCTAACCCTAACCCTAACCCTAACCCTAACCCTAACCCTAACCCTAACCCTAACCCTAACCCTAACCCTAACCCTAACCCTAACCCTAACCCTAACCCTAACCCTAACCCTAACCCTAACCCTAACCCTAACCCTAACCCTAACCCTAACCCTAACCCTAACCCTAACCCTAACCCTAACCCTAACCCTAACCCTAACCCTAACCCTAACCCTAACCCTAACCCTAACCCTAACCCTAACCCTAACCCTAACCCTAACCCTAACCCTAACCCTAACCCTAACCCTAACCCTAACCCTAACCCTAACCCTAACCCTAACCCTAACCCTAACCCTAACCCTAACCCTAACCCTAACCCTAACCCTAACCCTAACCCTAACCCTAACCCTAACCCTAACCCTAACCCTAACCCTAACCCTAACCCTAACCCTAACCCTAACCCTAACCCTAACCCTAACCCTAACCCTAACCCTAACCCTAACCCTAACCCTAACCCTAACCCTAACCCTAACCCTAACCCTAACCCTAACCCTAACCCTAACCCTAACCCTAACCCTAACCCTAACCCTAACCCTAACCCTAACCCTAACCCTAACCCTAACCCTAACCCTAACCCTAACCCTAACCCTAACCCTAACCCTAACCCTAACCCTAACCCTAACCCTAACCCTAACCCTAACCCTAACCCTAACCCTAACCCTAACCCTAACCCTAACCCTAACCCTAACCCTAACCCTAACCCTAACCCTAACCCTAACCCTAACCCTAACCCTAACCCTAACCCTAACCCTAACCCTAACCCTAACCCTAACCCTAACCCTAACCCTAACCCTAACCCTAACCCTAACCCTAACCCTAACCCTAACCCTAACCCTAACCCTAACCCTAACCCTAACCCTAACCCTAACCCTAACCCTAACCCTAACCCTAACCCTAACCCTAACCCTAACCCTAACCCTAACCCTAACCCTAACCCTAACCCTAACCCTAACCCTAACCCTAACCCTAACCCTAACCCTAACCCTAACCCTAACCCTAACCCTAACCCTAACCCTAACCCTAACCCTAACCCTAACCCTAACCCTAACCCTAACCCTAACCCTAACCCTAACCCTAACCCTAACCCTAACCCTAACCCTAACCCTAACCCTAACCCTAACCCTAACCCTAACCCTAACCCTAACCCTAACCCTAACCCTAACCCTAACCCTAACCCTAACCCTAACCCTAACCCTAACCCTAACCCTAACCCTAACCCTAACCCTAACCCTAACCCTAACCCTAACCCTAACCCTAACCCTAACCCTAACCCTAACCCTAACCCTAACCCTAACCCTAACCCTAACCCTAACCCTAACCCTAACCCTAACCCTAACCCTAACCCTAACCCTAACCCTAACCCTAACCCTAACCCTAACCCTAACCCTAACCCTAACCCTAACCCTAACCCTAACCCTAACCCTAACCCTAACCCTAACCCTAACCCTAACCCTAACCCTAACCCTAACCCTAACCCTAACCCTAACCCTAACCCTAACCCTAACCCTAACCCTAACCCTAACCCTAACCCTAACCCTAACCCTAACCCTAACCCTAACCCTAACCCTAACCCTAACCCTAACCCTAACCCTAACCCTAACCCTAACCCTAACCCTAACCCTAACCCTAACCCTAACCCTAACCCTAACCCTAACCCTAACCCTAACCCTAACCCTAACCCTAACCCTAACCCTAACCCTAACCCTAACCCTAACCCTAACCCTAACCCTAACCCTAACCCTAACCCTAACCCTAACCCTAACCCTAACCCTAACCCTAACCCTAACCCTAACCCTAACCCTAACCCTAACCCTAACCCTAACCCTAACCCTAACCCTAACCCTAACCCTAACCCTAACCCTAACCCTAACCCTAACCCTAACCCTAACCCTAACCCTAACCCTAACCCTAACCCTAACCCTAACCCTAACCCTAACCCTAACCCTAACCCTAACCCTAACCCTAACCCTAACCCTAACCCTAACCCTAACCCTAACCCTAACCCTAACCCTAACCCTAACCCTAACCCTAACCCTAACCCTAACCCTAACCCTAACCCTAACCCTAACCCTAACCCTAACCCTAACCCTAACCCTAACCCTAACCCTAACCCTAACCCTAACCCTAACCCTAACCCTAACCCTAACCCTAACCCTAACCCTAACCCTAACCCTAACCCTAACCCTAACCCTAACCCTAACCCTAACCCTAACCCTAACCCTAACCCTAACCCTAACCCTAACCCTAACCCTAACCCTAACCCTAACCCTAACCCTAACCCTAACCCTAACCCTAACCCTAACCCTAACCCTAACCCTAACCCTAACCCTAACCCTAACCCTAACCCTAACCCTAACCCTAACCCTAACCCTAACCCTAACCCTAACCCTAACCCTAACCCTAACCCTAACCCTAACCCTAACCCTAACCCTAACCCTAACCCTAACCCTAACCCTAACCCTAACCCTAACCCTAACCCTAACCCTAACCCTAACCCTAACCCTAACCCTAACCCTAACCCTAACCCTAACCCTAACCCTAACCCTAACCCTAACCCTAACCCTAACCCTAACCCTAACCCTAACCCTAACCCTAACCCTAACCCTAACCCTAACCCTAACCCTAACCCTAACCCTAACCCTAACCCTAACCCTAACCCTAACCCTAACCCTAACCCTAACCCTAACCCTAACCCTAACCCTAACCCTAACCCTAACCCTAACCCTAACCCTAACCCTAACCCTAACCCTAACCCTAACCCTAACCCTAACCCTAACCCTAACCCTAACCCTAACCCTAACCCTAACCCTAACCCTAACCCTAACCCTAACCCTAACCCTAACCCTAACCCTAACCCTAACCCTAACCCTAACCCTAACCCTAACCCTAACCCTAACCCTAACCCTAACCCTAACCCTAACCCTAACCCTAACCCTAACCCTAACCCTAACCCTAACCCTAACCCTAACCCTAACCCTAACCCTAACCCTAACCCTAACCCTAACCCTAACCCTAACCCTAACCCTAACCCTAACCCTAACCCTAACCCTAACCCTAACCCTAACCCTAACCCTAACCCTAACCCTAACCCTAACCCTAACCCTAACCCTAACCCTAACCCTAACCCTAACCCTAACCCTAACCCTAACCCTAACCCTAACCCTAACCCTAACCCTAACCCTAACCCTAACCCTAACCCTAACCCTAACCCTAACCCTAACCCTAACCCTAACCCTAACCCTAACCCTAACCCTAACCCTAACCCTAACCCTAACCCTAACCCTAACCCTAACCCTAACCCTAACCCTAACCCTAACCCTAACCCTAACCCTAACCCTAACCCTAACCCTAACCCTAACCCTAACCCTAACCCTAACCCTAACCCTAACCCTAACCCTAACCCTAACCCTAACCCTAACCCTAACCCTAACCCTAACCCTAACCCTAACCCTAACCCTAACCCTAACCCTGAACCCTAACCCTGAACCCTAACCCTAACCCTGAACCCTAACCCCTAACCCTAACCCTAACCCTGAACCCTAACCCCTAACCCTAACCCTAACCCCGAACCCTAACCCTAACCCTAACCCTAACCCTAACCCCTAACCCTAACCCTAACCCCGAACCCTAACCCTAACCCGGGGGTGGCGTTTTTAAGACACTTCTCTAACCCTAACCCCAGGGGTCATTAAGACACTTGGAGACCAGGGTTGGTTCGGCAAGTTACTTGGGAAAGGGGGAAAACACAAACTCCTGGGATTAGGTTTAGGCTGCAACTCCAATGGTTAGGGTTAGAGTAGAGAACAGGGGAGGGATAGCACGTTCGATCGCATTAAGACACTTGGAGACCAGGGTTGGTTCGGCAAGTTACTTGGGAAAGGGGGAAAACGCAAACTCCTGGGATTAGGTTTAGGCTGCAACTCCAATGGTTAGGGTTAGAGTAGAGAACAGGGGAGGGATAGCACGTTCGATCGCATTAAGACACTTGGGGAACCGGGAAAACGCATTAAGACACTTGGGGAACCGGGAAAACGCATTAAGACACTTGGGGAACCGGGAAAACGCATTAAGACACTTGGGGAACCGGGAAAACGCATTAAGACACTTGGGGAACCGGGAAAACGCATTAAGACACTTGGGGAACCGGGAAAACGCATTAAGACACTTGGGGAACCGGGAAAACGCATTAAGACACTTGTCGAACCCTATCCCTAACCCTAACCCTAACCCTAACCCCAGGGGTCATTAAGACACTTGGAGACCAGGGTTGGTTCGGCAAGTTACTTGGGAAAGGGGGAAAACGCAAACTCCTGGGATTAGGTTTAGGCTGCAACTCCAATGGTTAGGGTTAGAGTAGAGAACAGGGGACGGATAGCACGTTCGATCGCATTAAGACACTTGGAGACCAGGGTTGGTTCGGCAAGTTACTTGGGAAAGGGGGAAAACGCAAACTCCTGGGATTAGGTTTAGGCTGCAACTCCAATGGTTAGGGTTAGAGTAGAGAACAGGGGAGGGATAGCACGTTCGATCGCATTAAGACACTTGGGGAACCGGGAAAACGCATTAAGACACTTGGGGAACCGGGAAAACGCATTAAGACACTTGGGGAACCGGGAAAACGCATTAAGACACTTGGAGAACCGGGAAAACGCATTAAGACACTTGGGGAACCGGGAAAACGCATTAAGACACTTGGGGAACCGGGAAAACGCATTAAGACACTTGGGGAACCGGGAAAACGCATTAAGACACTTGGGGAACTGGGAAAACGCATTAAGACTCTTGTCGAACCCTAACCCTAACCCTAACCCTAACCCTAACCCTAACCCTAATCCGGGGGTGGCGTTTTTAAGACACTTCTCTAACCCTAACCCCAGGGGTCATTAAGACACTTGGAGACCAGGGTTGGTTCGGCAAGTTACTTGGGAAAGGGGGAAAACGCAAACTCCTGGGATTAGGTTTAGGCTGCAACTCCAATGGTTAGGGTTAGAGTAGAGAACAGGGGACGGATAGCACGTTCGATCGCATTAAGACACTTGGAGACCAGGGTTGGTTCGGCAAGTTACTTGGGAAAGGGGGAAAACGCAAACTCCTGGGATTAGGTTTAGGCTGCAACTCCAATGGTTAGGGTTAGAGTAGAGAACAGGGGAGGGATAGCACGTTCGATCGCATTAAGACACTTGGGGAACCGGGAAAACGCATTAAGACACTTGGGGAACCGGGAAAACGCATTAAGACACTTGGGGAACCGGGAAAACGCATTAAGACACTTGGGGAACCGGGAAAACGCATTAAGACACTTGGGGAACCGGGAAAACGCATTAAGACACTTGGGGAACCGGGAAAACGCATTAAGACACTTGGGGAACCGGGAAAACGCATTAAGACACTTGGGGAACTGGGAAAACGCATTAAGACTCTTGTCGAACCCTAACCCTAACCCTAACCCTAACCCTAACCCTAACCCGGGGGTGGCGTTTTTAAGACACTTCTCTAACCCTAACCCCAGGGGTCATTAAGACACTTGGAGACCAGGGTTGGTTCGGCAAGTTACTTGGGAAAGGGGGAAAACGCAAACTCCTGGGATTAGGTTTAGGCTGCAACTCCAATGGTTAGGGTTAGAGTGGAGAACAGGGGACGGATAGCACGTTCGATCGCATTAAGACACTTGGAGACCAGGGTTGGTTCGGCAAGTTACTTGGGAAAGGGGGAAAACGCAAACTCCTGGGATTAGGTTTAGGCTGCAACTCCAATGGTTAGGGTTAGAGTAGAGAACAGGGGAGGGATAGCACGTTCGATCGCATTAAGACACTTGGGGAACCGGGAAAACGCATTAAGACACTTGGGGAACCGGGAAAACGCATTAAGACACTTGGGGAACCGGGAAAACGCATTAAGACACTTGGGGAAGCGGGAAAACGCATTAAGACACTTGGGGAACCGGGAAAACGCATTAAGACACTTGGGGAACCGGGAAAACGCATTAAGACACTTGGGGAACCAGGAAAACGCATTAAGACACTTGGGGAACTGGGAAAACGCATTAAGACAGTTGTCGAACCCTAACCCTAACCCTAACCCTAACCCTAACCCTAGCCCTAACCCTAACCCTAACCCTAACCCTAACCCTAGCCCTAGCCCTAACCCTAACCCTAGCCCTAACCCTAACCCTAACCCTAACCCTAACCCTAGCCCTAACCCTAACCCTAACCCTAACCCCTAACCCCTAACCCTAACCCTAACCCCGAACCCTAACCCGGGGGTGGCGTTTTTAAGACACTTCTCTAACCCTAACCCCAGGGGTCATTAAGACACTTGGAGACCAGGGTTGGTTCGGCAAGTTACTTGGGAAAGGGGGAAAACACAAACTCCTGGGATTAGGTTTAGGCTGCAACTCCAATGGTTAGGGTTAGAGTAGAGAACAGGGGAGGGATAGCACGTTCGATCGCATTAAGACACTTGGAGACCAGGGTTGGTTCGGCAAGTTACTTGGGAAAGGGGGAAAACGCAAACTCCTGGGATTAGGTTTAGGCTGCAACTCCAATGGTTAGGGTTAGAGTAGAGAACAGGGGAGGGATAGCACGTTCGATCGCATTAAGACACTTGGGGAACCGGGAAAACGCATTAAGACACTTGGGGAACCGGGAAAACGCATTAAGACACTTGGGGAACCGGGAAAACGCATTAAGACACTTGGGGAACCGGGAAAACGCATTAAGACACTTGGGGAACCGGGAAAACGCATTAAGACACTTGGGGAACTGGGAAAACGCATTAAGACACTTGTCGAACCCTAACCCTAACCCTAGCCCTAACCCTAACCCCTAACCCTAACCCTAACCCTAACCCTAACCCCTAACCCTAACCCTAACCCTAACCCTAACCCGGGGGTGGCGTTTTTAAGACACTTCTCTAACCCTAACCCCAGGGGTCATTAAGACACTTGGAGACCAGGGTTGGTTCGGCAAGTTACTTGGGAAAGGGGGAAAACGCAAACTCCTGGGATTAGGTTTAGGCTGCAACTCCAATGGTTAGGGTTAGAGTAGAGAACAGGGGAGGGATAGCACGTTCGATCGCATTAAGACACTTGGGGAACCGGGAAAACGCATTAAGACACTTGGGGAACCGGGAAAACGCATTAAGACACTTGGGGAACCGGGAAAACGCATTAAGACACTTGGGGAACCGGGAAAACGCATTAAGACACTTGGGGAACCGGGAAAACGCATTAAGACACTTGGGGAACCGGGAAAACGCATTAAGACACTTGTCGAACCCTAACCCTAACCCTAACCCCAGGGGTCATTAAGACACTTGGAGACCAGGGTTGGTTCGGCAAGTTACTTGGGAAAGGGGGAAAACGCAAACTCCTGGGATTAGGTTTAGGCTGCAACTCCAATGGTTAGGGTTAGAGTAGAGAACAGGGGACGGATAGCACGTTCGATCGCATTAAGACACTTGGAGACCAGGGTTGGTTCGGCAAGTTACTTGGGAAAGGGGGAAAACGCAAACTCCTGGGATTAGGTTTAGGCTGCAACTCCAATGGTTAGGGTTAGAGTAGAGAACAGGGGAGGGATAGCACGTTCGATCGCATTAAGACACTTGGGGAACCGGGAAAACGCATTAAGACACTTGGGGAACCGGGAAAACGCATTAAGACACTTGGGGAACCGGGAAAACGCATTAAGACACTTGGAGAACCGGGAAAACGCATTAAGACACTTGGGGAACCGGGAAAATGCATTAAGACACTTGGGGAACCGGGAAAACGCATTAAGACACTTGGGGAACCGGGAAAACGCATTAAGACACTTGGGGAACTGGGAAAACGCATTAAGACTCTTGTCGAACCCTAACCCTAACCCTAACCCTAACCCTAACCCTAGCCCTAGCCCTAACCCTAACCCTAACCCTAACCCTAACCCTAACCCTAGCCCTAGCCCTAACCCTAACCCTAGCCCTAACCCTAACCCTAACCCTAACCCTAACCCTAGCCCTAACCCTAACCCTAACCCTAACCCTAACCCTAACCCCTAACCCTAACCCTAACCCCGAACCCTAACCCTAACCCGGGGGTGGCGTTTTTAAGACACTTCTCTAACCCTAACCCCAGGGGTCATTAAGACACTTGGAGACCAGGGTTGGTTCGGCAAGTTACTTGGGAAAGGGGGAAAACACAAACTCCTGGGATTAGGTTTAGGCTGCAACTCCAATGGTTAGGGTTAGAGTAGAGAACAGGGGAGGGATAGCACGTTCGATCGCATTAAGACACTTGGAGACCAGGGTTGGTTCGGCAAGTTACTTGGGAAAGGGGGAAAACGCAAACTCCTGGGATTAGGTTTAGGCTGCAACTCCAATGGTTAGGGTTAGAGTAGAGAACAGGGGAGGGATAGCACGTTCGATCGCATTAAGACACTTGGGGAACCGGGAAAACGCATTAAGACACTTGGGGAACCGGGAAAACGCATTAAGACACTTGGGGAACCGGGAAAACGCATTAAGACACTTGGGGAACCGGGAAAACGCATTAAGACACTTGGGGAACCGGGAAAACGCATTAAGACACTTGGGGAACCGGGAAAACGCATTAAGACACTTGGGGAACCGGGAAAACGCATTAAGACACTTGTCGAACCCTAACCCTAACCCTAACCCTAACCCTAACCCTAACCCTTACCCCAGGGGTCATTAAGACACTTGGAGACCAGGGTTGGTTCGGCAAGTTACTTGGGAAAGGGGGAAAACGCAAACTCCTGGGATTAGGTTTAGGCTGCAACTCCAATGGTTAGGGTTAGAGTAGAGAACAGGGGACGGATAGCACGTTCGATCGCATTAAGACACTTGGAGACCAGGGTTGGTTCGGCAAGTTACTTGGGAAAGGGGGAAAACGCAAACTCCTGGGATTAGGTTTAGGCTGCAACTCCAATGGTTAGGGTTAGAGTAGAGAACAGGGGAGGGATAGCACGTTCGATCGCATTAAGACACTTGGGGAACCGGGAAAACGCATTAAGACACTTGGGGAACCGGGAAAACGCATTAAGACACTTGGGGAACCGGGAAAACGCATTAAGACACTTGGAGAACCGGGAAAACGCATTAAGACACTTGGGGAACCGGGAAAACGCATTAAGACACTTGGGGAACCGGGAAAACGCATTAAGACACTTGGGGAACCGGGAAAACGCATTAAGACACTTGGGGAACTGGGAAAACGCATTAAGACTCTTGTCGAACCCTAACCCTAACCCTAACCCTAACCCGGGGGTGGCGTTTTTAAGACACTTCTCTAACCCTAACCCCAGGGGTCATTAAGACACTTGGAGACCAGGGTTGGTTCGGCAAGTTACTTGGGAAAGGGGGAAAACGCAAACTCCTGGGATTAGGTTTAGGCTGCAACTCCAATGGTTAGGGTTAGAGTAGAGAACAGGGGACGGATAGCACGTTCGATCGCATTAAGACACTTGGAGACCAGGGTTGGTTCGGCAAGTTACTTGGGAAAGGGGGAAAACGCAAACTCCTGGGATTAGGTTTAGGCTGCAACTCCAATGGTTAGGGTTAGAGTAGAGAACAGGGGAGGGATAGCACGTTCGATCGCATTAAGACACTTGGGGAACCGGGAAAACGCATTAAGACACTTGGGGAACCGGGAAAACGCATTAAGACACTTGGGGAACCGGGAAAACGCATTAAGACACTTGGGGAACCGGGAAAACGCATTAAGACACTTGGGGAACCGGGAAAACGCATTAAGACACTTGGGGAACCGGGAAAATGCATTAAGACACTTGGGGAACCGGGAAAACGCATTAAGACACTTGGGGAACTGGGAAAACGCATTAAGACTCTTGTCGAACCCTAACCCTAACCCTAACCCTAACCCTAACCCTAACCCGGGGGTGGCGTTTTTAAGACACTTCTCTAACCCTAACCCCAGGGGTCATTAAGACACTTGGAGACCAGGGTTGGTTCGGCAAGTTACTTGGGAAAGGGGGAAAACGCAAACTCCTGGGATTAGGTTTAGGCTGCAACTCCAATGGTTAGGGTTAGAGTAGAGAACAGGGGACGGATAGCACGTTCGATCGCATTAAGACACTTGGAGACCAGGGTTGGTTCGGCAAGTTACTTGGGAAAGGGGGAAAACGCAAACTCCTGGGATTAGGTTTAGGCTGCAACTCCAATGGTTAGGGTTAGAGTAGAGAACAGGGGAGGGATAGCACGTTCGATCGCATTAAGACACTTGGGGAACCGGGAAAACGCATTAAGACACTTGGGGAACCGGGAAAACGCATTAAGACACTTGGGGAACCGGGAAAACGCATTAAGACACTTGGGGAACCGGGAAAACGCATTAAGACACTTGGGGAACCGGGAAAACGCATTAAGACACTTGGGGAACCGGGAAAACGCATTAAGACTAGTGTTGAGCGATACCTTCCGATATCGGAAAGTATCGGTATCGGTTTGGATCGGCCGATATTCAAAAAATATCGGATATCGCCGATACCGATACCCGATCCCAATGCAAGTCAATGGGACCAAAATATCGGAATTAAAATAAACCCTTTCTTTCCTTGTAGGTTCATTCTACCTGAAGGAAAACAACTAAGAATAATGTAGGATGTATGGGGGAGGTGGCGGAGACATTAAAGGCAATGAGGATTAGTCCAATCAAATAGAATAGCATGTTTTTTTTTTTTTTTAAAGACGTTCGGATTGAAAAAGATATTGAGTATGTAAATTTTTTTTATTTTGTCAGATATTGATGTTTCACTATTCCACGCCCTTCCCCTTCTTTTTTTTCTTTTTTTTTTTTCTTTTCCCACACTTTCATCTTCATCATCATCAGCATCCTTGACATCAACTTCTTCACCTTATTCATCTTCTTCTTCATCTTCTACCTATTTTTTTTTTTTATTACATTCTTCATATTCATTTTCTTCAACTATTATTATTCTTCCTATTCTACATATTCTTTTTATTCCACTGTTATTATTCTTCCTATTCTACTTCTTCATCATATTCTCATTTGTGACAGGCATTCCCGTAGTTGTTATCTATAAAAGTTGGAAGATTACACCTTCCGTTCTGCCAGTCACAAAAGTTACATTTGTCCGCGTTCAGTTTGGCCTGCAGCATCAGGCTTTATCCAGGGGCACCACGAGGAGGAACGGACTCACCCCCATACACTGCTTAGTCTTCTTCTGCATATAATTTAGATAATATCTTTTGCTCTGATATTAAGTCTTATGCTTAATGTTCTTCTGCTCTTTGTTCTGCAGCCTCTTGTTCTTCTGCTTCTCGGTCTTCCATGTTGTCGTCTCCAGGGTCTTCGTCTCCAGTGTCGTCATCTCCGCCGTCGTCGTCTCAGCCGTCGTCGTCTCCGCCGTCGTCGTCGTCGTCGTCATCGGGGTGGTCTTCCGGGTCGTCGTCATCGGGGTGGTCTTCCGGGTTGTCGACGTTAGGGTCTTCAACTTGGAAATGTAGCAGAAGGTACAAGAAGGCTGAGAAAATGCCAAGAACCAGCTGATGGAACTGGAACTCGGATGGCTACCCGAAGGTTCAAGAGCCTATGGAACTACCGAGGACCAGCTGACGTTACTGGAACCCGGTTACTAAGCAGGAGGTACCCGTGCTAAAAAGCACTACCAAGGACCGCCTGACGTTGGCGGAACTCGGATACCCAGAAGGAGGCACCTAAGCCAAAGGCTCTGCCCGGAACCAGATGACGTTACTGGAACCAGGATGGGGAGCAGAAGGTACAAGAGCAAAAGACACTGCCGAGAACCAGCTGACGGTACTGGAACCCGGATGGGTAGCCGAATGTCCAAGAGCCAATGGAACTACCAAGGACCAGCTGACGTTACTGGAACCCGGTTACTAAGCAGGAGGTACCCGTGCCTGAAAGCACTACCAAGGACCACCTGACATTGGTGGAACTTGGATACCCAGAAGGAGGCACCTAAGCCAAAGGCTCTGCCCGGAACCAGCTGACGGTACTGGAACCAGGATGGGGAGCAGAAGGTACAAGAGCAAAAGACACTGCCGAGAACCAGCTGACGGTGCTGGAACCAGGTGGTGGACCCGAAGGCCCACAGGAGAGGAGAGAACAGCTAGGCCGCGAGGCAGCCGCAGTTACCGAACCCCAACAGTCCTACAGGGGGAGCTGGGCCTACTGGCACTACAGAACCAGCCTTGACTACCAGTTCACGCAGCCCACATAGGAAGCTCCTAAACTGGAGGCACCCTGGAGTTGGCTAACTCGACCGCCCCACGACGGGGCAAGCATAGGCGTCTCAGTGAAGTTGACACAACCCGGAAACAGCTGACGGTGCTGAAACCAGGCTTGGCACGAGGGAGTACCTGTGACAAGAACACTGCCGAGAACCAGCTGGCGGTGCTGGAACCCGGATGCGTTGCCCCAGTGTGCAAGAGCCAATGGCACGACCGAGGACCAGCTGACGGTGCTGGAACCCGGTTACTAAGCTGTAGGTGCCCGCGCTTAAAAGCACTACCAAGGACCGCCTGGCGTTGGCGGAACTCGGATACCCAGGAGGAGGCACCTAAGCCAAAGGCTCGGCCCGGAACCAGCTGACGGTGCTGGAACCAGGTGGTGGACCCCAAGGCCCACAGGAGAGGAGAGAACAGCTAGGCCGCGAGGCAGCCGCAGTTACCGAACCCCAACAGTCCTACAGGGGGAGCTGGGCCTACTGGCACTACAGAACCAGCCTTGACTACCAGTTCACGCAGCCCACATAGGAAGCTCCTAAACTGGAGGCACCCTGGAGTTGGCTAACTCGACCGCCCCACGACGGGGCAAGCATAGGCGTCTCAGTGAAGTTGACACAACCCGGAAACAGCTGACGGTGCTGAAACCAGGCTTGGCACGAGGGAGTACCTGTGACAAGAACACTGCCGAGAACCAGCTGGCGGTGCTGGAACCCGGATGCGTTGCCCCAGTGTGCAAGAGCCAATGGCACGACCGAGGACCAGCTGACGGTGCTGGAACCCGGTTACTAAGCTGTAGGTGCCCGCGCTTAAAAGCACTACCAAGGACCGCCTGGCGTTGGCGGAACTCGGATACCCAGGAGGAGGCACCTAAGCCAAAGGCTCGGCCCGGAACCAGCTGACGGTGCTGGAACCAGGTGGTGGACCCCAAGGCCCACAGGAGAGGAGAGAACAGCTAGGCCGCGAGGCAGCCGCAGTTACCGAACCCCAACAGTCCTACAGGGGGAGCTGGGCCTACTGGCACTACAGAACCAGCCTTGACTACCAGTTCACGCAGCCCACATAGGAAGCTCCTAAACTGGAGGCACCCTGGAGTTGGCTAACTCGACCGCCCCACGACGGGGCAAGCATAGGCGTCTCAGTGAAGTTGACACAACCCGGAAACAGCTGACGGTGCTGAAACCAGGCTTGGCACGAGGGAGTACCTGTGACAAGAACACTGCCGAGAACCAGCTGGCGGTGCTGGAACCCGGATGCGTTGCCCCAGTGTGCAAGAGCCAATGGCACGACCGAGGACCAGCTGACGGTGCTGGAACCCGGTTACTAAGCTGTAGGTGCCCGCGCTTAAAAGCACTACCAAGGACCGCCTGGCGTTGGCGGAACTCGGATACCCAGGAGGAGGCACCTAAGCCAAAGGCTCGGCCCGGAACCAGCTGACGGTGCTGGAACCAGGTGGTGGACCCCAAGGCCCACAGGAGAGGAGAGAACAGCTAGGCCGCGAGGCAGCCGCAGTTACCGAACCCCAACAGTCCTACAGGGGGAGCTGGGCCTACTGGCACTACAGAACCAGCCTTGACTACCAGTTCACGCAGCCCACATAGGAAGCTCCTAAACTGGAGGCACCCTGGAGTTGGCTAACTCGACCGCCCCACGACGGGGCAAGCATAGGCGTCTCAGTGAAGTTGACACAACCCGGAAACAGCTGACGGTGCTGAAACCAGGCTTGGCACGAGGGAGTACCTGTGACAAGAACACTGCCGAGAACCAGCTGGCGGTGCTGGAACCCGGATGCGTTGCCTTGCCTATTAAAGATTGTCTTCCTAGAGCCCCAACTAGCGGTGTTGGAGCAAAGGGTAAGCAGGGGGAGATGAGTGTAGGCCGAAGCCTGCACTGGAGGCAGCTTTGTGTCTGCGTTGCGTTTGCAGGACACTTTGCCGGCTACACACTGGGGGAACAGCTGGCGTTGCTGAACCCCACTAACACAATGGCGTGTGTTTTTATCTGTGCAGCTAGCACTTGCGGGCAAAAACTAGCGATGTTAGAGCCCGTGTTGAAGCAGGAGGAGGAGGAGAGGAGCAGAGTGTAGGCCGAAGCCTAGTTGAACCAATTTCAAAGGAAACCTTTAACCCCCCCCTCAGGTGTTACAAAGTACAAGAGACACACCTTGTGCAGTATTAATGCTGCACAAGTGAAAGGTTGCTCTATTAATTTGTCTACTTGCACACGCTGAATGAAAGACATACACAATTTACCCCATTCTACAGTCAAACTGTAGTGGATGCGTGACTTGGTTTTTTGATGAGACGCAGCACAGGTGTCCAAAATAACGCCTTGGTGCTTGGCGCAGCTTCCTGAGCGTTGTTATTTGCTGTACAGGAGTCTGCGCTCTTGTGTTATCCCTTGGCAATGCCCTGTTAGCGCTGCCCATCTTATGACCTCATTTCATGTTGGCCGGTGCGGTTAACGATGGCCATAAATCCCAGACCCACAGTGTCTTTTCATAAAGCCACACTGCGGTGCTGGGATTCGTGGCCTTGAGCAGTAAATATTTTGGCCGCTCACACACGTCCTTACACCTGCTTCAGACTGGGCGGCCTCTGCTGATCCCTTCTCGCATGCCGCGGCCATGAGGCTGCACAGTCCGAAGAAGGCGGAAGGAGATGAGTTAAGACAGGCGAAGATATGCACTGCTCGTGCCCATCAATCACACCCTCGCAGTCAAAATAATTAAGACAACGAGGAGCATTTTATTCAGGCAGGGCGGACGAACAGGCGCAAGTAGCCAACCAATGATGTCAGAAGACGGGAAGCGCTACCAAGGGGGGTGCTGCGTATCATTAGAAAGGAAAGTCACACCTCAGGGACAGTGGAATGGTCTCAAAGAGACACATTTTGTACGTGTTGAGTTCCACGTGGGCAAGGAGAAAACATCAGCCACCTTGTACAAATGCAGCAGTACTGCTGTACAAGGTGGCTGTTATACATAGAAACACCTGGGGGTGGGGGCCAGGCTCCCTTCAATTTCAGTTCATGTGCCTGCGTGGCGTTTGCAGGTCACGTTGCAAGCTGCACAGCAGGGGAACAGCTGGCGGTGCTGAACCCCACTAACACATTGGCTGGTGTTTTTCTCTGTGCAGCTAGCATGTCCGGGCAGAAACTGGCGTTGTTTGAGCCCAGGGTCAGCAGGAGGAGGAGAGGAGCAAAGTGTAGGCCGAAGCCTGCACTGGTGGCAGCTTTTGTTCTGTTGTGCCAGCGTGGCTTGTGCTGGACACGTTGCCGACTACACAGCAGGGGAACAGCTGGCGGTGCTGAACCCCACTAACACATTGGCTGGTGTTTTTCTCTGTGCAGCTAGCATTTCCGGGCAAAAACTAGCGGTGTTTGAGCCCAGGGTCAGCAGGAGGAGTAGAGGAGCAGAGTGTTGGCCAAAGCCTAGTTGAACCAATTTCAAAGGTTACCTTTAACCCCCCCCTCAGGTGTTGCAAGGTACAAGAGCCACACCTTGAACAGCATTATTGATGCACAAGTCAAAGGTTGCTCTATTTAATTTTGCTCCTTGCACACGCTGAATTAAACACGTACACTATTTAGCCCATTATACTGTCAAACAGTAGTGGAGGCGTGACTGACTACTAGTCTTTTTAAGGAGACGCAGCACAGGTGTACAAATTTACACCTAGGTGCTGTGCGCAGATTCCTTACCGTTGTTATTTGCAGTACAGGAAACTGCGCTCTTGTGTTATCCCTTGGCAATACCCTGTTAGTGCAGGCCGTCTCATGACCTCATTTCATGTTGGCCGGTGCGGTTAACGATGGCCATAAATCCCAGACCCACAGTGGCTTTTCCTAAAGTCACACTGCGGTGCTGGGATTCGTGGCCTTGTGCAGTAAATATGTTCGCCGCTCACACATGTCCTTACACCTGCTTCAGACTGGGCGGCCTCAGCTGATCCCTTATCGCATGCCGCGGCCATGAGGCCGCACAGTCAGAAGAAGGCGGAAGGAGGGGAGTGAAAACAGGGGAACATATGCACTGCTCGTGCCCATCAATCACACCCTCGCAGTCAAAATATATGAGACAACGGGGGGCGTTGTGTCGGGCAGGGGGGACGCACAGGCACAGCCAGCCAACCAATGATGTCAGGAGACGGGCAGCGCTAACAATGGGGGTGCTGCGTGTCATTAAAAAGGAAAGTCACACCTCAGGGACATTGTAATGGTCTGTAATGAGACACATTTTGTACTTGTTGAGTTCCACGTGTGCAAGGAGAAAAAGTCAGCCACCTTGTACAAATGCAGCAGTACTGCTGTACAAGGTGGCTGTTATACATAGAAACACCTGGGGGGGTGGGGGGCAGGCTCCCTTCAATTTCAGTTCATGTGCCTGCGTGGCGTTTGCAGGTCACGTTGCAAGCTGCACAGCAGGGGAACAGCTGGCGGTGCTGAACCCCACTAACACATTGGCTGGTGTTTTTCTCTGTGCAGCTAGCATGTCCGGGCAGAAACTGGCGTTGTTTGAGCCCAGGGTCAGCAGGAGGAGGAGAGGAGCAAAGTGTAGGCCGAAGCCTGCACTGGTGGCAGCTTTTGGTCGGTTGTGCCAGCGTGGCTTGTGCTGGACACGATGCCGGCTACACAGCGGGGGAACAGCTGGCGGTGCTGAACCCCACTAACACATTGGCTGGTGTTTTTCTCTGTGCAGCTAGCATGTCCGGGCAGAAACTGGCGTTGTTTGAGCCCAGGGTCAGCAGGAGGAGGAGAGGAGCAAAGTGTAGGCCGAAGCCTGCACTGGTGGCAGCTTTTGTTCTGTTGTGCCAGCGTGGCTTGTGCTGGACACGTTGCCGACTACACAGCAGGGGAACAGCTGGCGGTGCTGAACCCCACTAACACATTGGCTGGTGTTTTTCTCTGTGCAGCTAGCATTTCCGGGCAAAAACTAGCGGTGTTTGAGCCCAGGGTCAGCAGGAGGAGTAGAGGAGCAGAGTGTAGGCCGAAGCCTAGTTGAACCAATTTCAAAGGTTACCTTTAACCCCCCCCTCAGGTGTTGCAAGGTACAAGAGCCACACCTTGTGCATCATTAATGCTGCACAAGTAAAAGGTTGCTCTATTTGTTTTGCTCCTTGCACACGCTGACTAAAACACGTACACTATTTAGCCCATTATACTG
Organism: Ranitomeya imitator; assembly: GCF_032444005.1. Classification (NCBI taxonomy): domain Eukaryota; kingdom Metazoa; phylum Chordata; class Amphibia; order Anura; family Dendrobatidae; genus Ranitomeya; species Ranitomeya imitator. The sequence goes on from NC_091288.1 coordinate 28,455, forward strand.
TCAAACAGTTGTGGAGGCGTGACTTGTCTTTTTAACGAGACGCAGCACAGGTGTCAAAATTTGCACCTAGGTACTGGGCGCAGATTCCTGAGCGTTGTTATTTGCTGTACAGGAGTCTGCGCTATTGTGATCCCTTGGCCATGCGCTGTGAGCGCTTCCTGTCTTCTGACCTCATTTCATGTCGGCCGTTGCGGTTAGCGATGGACATGAATCCCAGACCCACAGTGTGTTTTTAAAAAATCACACTGCGGTGCTGGGATTCGTGCCCTGGTGCACTAAATATGTTTGCCGCTCACACATGTCCTTACACCTGCTTCAGACTGGGCGGCCTCATCTGATCCCTTATCGCCTGCCGCGGCCATGAGGACACCCAGTCTGAAGAAGGCGGAAGGAGATGAGTGAACACAGGCAAACATATGCACTGCACATGCCCATCAATCACACCCTCGCTGTCCAAAAAAATAAGACACCGAGGGCCGTTGTTTCGAGCAGGGGAGATGCACAGGCGCAGCCAGCTAACCAATGATGTCAAAAGACGGGCAGCGCTAACAAGGGTGGTGCTGCGTGTCATTACAAAGGAAAGTCACACCTCAGGGACATTGTAATGGTCTCTAATGAGACACATTTTGTACGTGTTGAGTTCCACGTGGGCAAGGAGAAAAAGTCAGCCACCTTGTACAAATGCAGCAGTACTGCTGTACAAGGTGGCTGATATACATAGAAACACCTGTGGGTGGGGGGCAGGCTCCCTTCAATTTCAGTTCATGTGCCTGCGTGGCGTTTGCAGGTCACGTTGCAAGCTACACAGCAGGGGAACAGCTGGCGTTGCTGAACCCCACTGACACATTGACTGGTGTTTTTCTCTGTGCAGATTGCATGTCCGGGCAAAAACTAGCGGTGTTAGAGCCCAGGGTCAGCAGGAGGAGGAGGAGAGGAGCAAAGTGTAGGCCGAAGCCTGCACTGGTGGCAGCTTTTGGTCGGTTGTGCCAGCGTGGCTTGTGCTGGACACGATGCCGGCTACACAGCGGGGGAACAGCAGGCGGTGCTGAACCCCACTAACACATTGGCTGGTGTTTTTCTCTGTGCAGCTAGCATGTCCGGGCAGAAACTGGCGTTGTTTGAGCCCAGGGTCAGCAGGAGGAGGAGAGGAGCAAAGTGTAGGCCGAAGCCTGCACTGGTGGCAGCTTTTGTTCTGTTGTGCCAGCGTGGCTTGTGCTGGACACGTTGCCGACTACACAGCAGGGGAACAGCTGGCGGTGCTGAACCCCACTAACACATTGGCTGGTGTTTTTCTCTGTGCAGCTAGCATTTCCGGGCAAAAACTAGCGGTGTTTGAGCCCAGGGTCAGCAGGAGGAGTAGAGGAGCAGAGTGTAGGCCGAAGCCTAGTTGAACCAATTTCAAAGGTTACCTTTAACCCCCCCCTCAGGTGTTGCAAGGTACAAGAGCCACACCTTGTGCAGCATTAATGCTGCACAAGTAAAAGGTTGCTCTATTTGTTTTGCTCCTTGCACACGCTGACTAAAACACGTACACTATTTAGCCCATTATACTGTCAAACAGTTGTGGAGGCGTGACTTGTCTTTTTAACGAGACGCAGCACAGGTGTCAAAATTTGCACCTAGGTACTGGGCGCAGATTCCTGAGCGTTGTTATTTGCTGTACAGGAGTCTGCGCTATTGTGATCCCTTGGCCATGCGCTGTGAGCGCTTCCTGTCTTCTGACCTCATTTCATGTCGGCCGTTGCGGTTAGCGATGGACATGAATCCCAGACCCACAGTGTGTTTTCAAAAAATCACACTGCGTGGCTGGGATTCGTGGCCTTGTGCAGTAAATAGGTTTGCCGCTTACACATGTCCTTACACCTGCTCCAGACTGGGCGGCCTCAGCTGATCCCTTATCGCCTACCACGGCCAGGAGGCCGCACAGTCTGAAGAAGGCGGAAGGAGATGAGTTAAGACAGGCGAACATATGCACTGCTCGTGCCCATAAACCACACCCTCGCTGACAAAATAAATATGACAACGAGGGGCGTTGTTTCTAGCAGGGCGGATGCACAGGCGCAGCCAGCTAACCATGATGACAAAAGACGGGAAACGCTACCAAGGGGGGTGCTGCGTATCATTACAAAGGAAAGTCACACCTCAGGGACAGTGGAATGGTCTCAATGAGACACATTTTGTACGTGTTGAGTTCCACGTGGGCAAGGAGAAAAAGTCAGCCACCTTGTACAAATGCAGCAGTACTGCTGTACTAGGTGGCTGTTATACATAGAAACACCTGGGGGGGTGGGGCCAGGTTCCCTTTTAATTTCAGTTCCTGTGCCTGCATGGCGTTTGCAGGTCACGTTGCCGGCTACACAGCAGGGGAACAGCTGGCGTTGCTGAACCCCACTAACACATTGGCTGGTGTTTTTCTCTGTGCAGCTAGCACTTCCGGGCAAAAACTAGCGGTGTTTGAGCCCAGGGTCAGCAGGAGGAGGAGAGGAGCAGAGTGTAGGCCGAAGCCTGCACTGGTGGCAGCTTTTGTTCTGTTGTGCCAGCGTGGCTTGTGCTGGACACGTTGCCGACTACACAGCAGGGGAACAGCTGGCGGTGCTGAACCCCACTGACACATCACCTAGTGTTTTTTTCTGTGTAGACAACACTTCCAGGTGGCAACTGACAGTGTTGAAACCCAGGGAATCAAAGAGGAGCAGAGTGTAGGCCGAAGCCTGCAGTGGAGCAAGTTGAAAGGGAACCTTTAACCCCCCCCCCCAGGCATTTGTTGCTGAAAGAGCCATCTTGTACAGCAGTAATACTGCACATGGAAAATGGTGGCTCCGAAAATTATGCTCCTTGCAAACGCTGAAGTACACACTCATATAATGTGTCCCCTCACACCGTCAAACCATCCCGGAAGTGGGACTTTCCTTTGTAATGTGACACAGCACAGCCGTCATTCCAACCCCCTTGGTGCCGGGCACCACCTCCTCAACGTTGTTTGGTTCTGTCACGGAGCCCGCACTGTAATGTTATCCCTTGGCCATGCACAGTTAGCGGTGCCCGTCTTCTGACATCATGTAGGTGTCAGGCTGGCAGTGCCTGTGCGTCCAAGCTGCCCGAGATCCAACCTTGCAGTGTCATCTAATGTAGTCCCACTGCGGGCCAGGGATCCATGGGCATGCGCAGTGCATATCATCGCCTCTCACTCACCTCCTTCCTGCTTCTTCAGACTGTGCGGCGTCACGGCCGTGGCATGCTATTAGGGATCAGCTGACGCCGCCTAGTCTGAAGAAGCGTGAAGAAGGGGAGTGAGAGGCTAGTATATGCACTGCGCATGGCCATGGATACCAGGCCCACTGTGGGATCACATTAGACGACACTGCGAGGTGTGATTTCGGGCAGCGTGGACGCACAGGCGCAGCCAGGACGACAACAAATGATGTCAGAGGACGGGCAGCGCAAACTGTGCATGGCCAAGGGATAACATAACAGCGCAGGGTCCATGACGGAATCAAACAACGCTAAGGAGGCAGCGCACGGTGCCAAGGGGGTAGCAATGACGGCTGTGCTGCGTCACATTACAAAGGAAAGTCCCACCTCCGGGACGGTTGGACGGTGTGAGGGGACACATTACATGAGTGTGTAGTTCAGCGTTTGCAAGGAGCATAATTTCAAGAGCGACCTTTCCCTTGTGCAGTATTAGTGCTGCACATGGTGGCTCTTTCAGTAACAAACGCCTAGGGGGGGGGGGGACAGGTCCCCTTACATTTTAGTTGTGCCAGCGTGGCGGTCGCATGACACGTTGCCGGATACACAGCTGGGGATCAGCTGACGTTACTGAACCCCAATAACAGAGGAGCGACTGTTGACTGTGCACACAGCACTTCCAGGCACCAACTGGCGGTGTTAGAGCCCAGGGACAGCAGGAGGAGCAGATTGGAGGTATTGCCGCACACACAGCTGGGGATCAGCTGACGTTACTGAACCCCAATAACAGAGGAGCGACTGTTGACTGTGCACACAGCACTTCCAGGCACCAACTGGCGGTGTTAGAGCCCAGGGACAGCAGGAGGAGCAGATTGGAGGTATTGCCGCACACACAGCTGGGGATCAGCTGACGTTACTGAACCCCAATAACAGAGGAGCGACTGTTGACTGTGCACACAGCACTTCCAGGCACCAACTGGCGGTGTTAGAGCCCAGGGACAGCAGGAGGAGCAGAGGAACAGAGTGTAGGCCGAAGCCTGATTGGAGCAAGTTGAAAGGAAACCTTTAACCCCCCCCCCCAAGACGTTTGTAGCTGAAAGAGCCATGTTGTGCAGCACTAAGGATGCAAAAGGAAAAGGTTGCTCTTTTAATTATGCTCCTTGCAAACACCGAAGTAAACACTAAAAATGTGTCCCTTTATACCGTTAAACCGTTCCGGAGGTGCGAATTTCCTTCGTAATGGGACACAGCACAGCTGTCATTCCTATCCCCTTGATGCCGTGCGCTGCCTCCTCAGCGTTGTTTTAAGCTGCCACGGAGCCTGCGCTGTTCTGTTAGCCCTTGGCAATGCCCAATTAGCGCTGCCTGTCTTCTGACATAATTTGGTGTCAGGCTGTCAGTGCCTGTGCGTCCACGCTGCTCCAGATCCCACCTCGCAGTCTCATCTAACGTAATCCCACTGCGGGCCTTGGAACCATGGGCATGCACAGTGCATAACCTCGACTCTCACTCCCCTCCTTCCCTCTTCTTCAGACTGTGCGGTGTCACGGCCGTGGCATGCTAGGGATCAGCTGACGGCGCACAGTCTAAAGAAGGCGGAGGGAAATGAGCGAGAGCCCGAGGGGAAGATATGCACTGCGCATGCCCATGGATCCCAGGCCCGCAGTGTGACTCAATCAGAAGACACTGCGAGGCGGGATCTCGGGCACCGCGGCCGCACAGGCGCAGCCAGCCTGACACCAAATTATGTCAGAAGACAGGCAGCGCAAATAGGGCATGCCCAAGGGATAACAGAACAGCGCAGGCTCCGTGACAGCTTAAAACAACGCTGAGGAGGCAGCGCATGGCACCAAGGGGGTAGGAATGACGGCTGTGCTGCGTCACATTACGAAGGAAAGTCCCAGCTCCGGGACGGTATAACGGTATCAGTGAACACATTTTATAAGTGTTAAGTTCTGCGTGTGCAAAGAGCTAAAAAAAAAGAGCTACCTTTTCCTTGTGCAGCATTACTGCTGCACAAGATGGCTCTTTCAGTAACAAACGACGGGGGGGGGGGGGGGGACAGGTTCCCTTACATTTAGGTTGTTGTGCCAGCGTGGCGGTCGCAGGACACATTGCCGGCTACACAGCTGGGGATCAGCTGACGTTACTGAAACCCAATAACACTGGGTCGTATGTTTTTACTGTGCAGCCTGCACTTCTGAGCCGCAACTGGCGGTGTTGGAGCCCAGGAATAGCAGTTCAGGTGGTAGAAAGATGAACACAGCAGGAGACCTGGATGACACCCAATTACTTAATCAGGCAGAGGAGTGGCAAATTCCTGCGAGATCCAGGCCTGGTTCATTTTCAGGAAAGTAAGCCGGTCAACGTTATCGGAGGATAGTCGCATGCGACGGTCTGTTAGTACACCACCTGCGGCACTAAAGACACGTTCCGATAAGACACTAGCCGCAGGGCAAGCCAGCACCTCCAATGCATACTGGCTTAGCTCTGGCCATGTATCCAGCTTAGAGACCCAAAACTTGAACGGGGAAGAGCCGTCTGGGAGTACAGTAAGAGGGCAAGCCATGTAGTCTGTCACCATCTGACGGAACCGTTGCCTCCTGCTGACTGGAGCCGCCGGTGATGGTGTAGACATTTGGGGCGGGCACACAAAAGTGTGCCAGAGTTGTGCCATACTGGGCTTGCCTTGGGCAGAGGCACTGCTTCTGCTCCCTCTTTGGGCAGAGCCTCCCCCACTGCCTCGACGCACTGAGCTGCTTTGTAAAGCACTAGCAGCACTCCTCTCAGTTGGACAGGAGAAGATGATGGAATTCACCAGTGTGTCGTGGTACTCCCGCAATTTACGCTCCCGGGTCAACGCAGGGATGAGGTTTTGGACGTTGTCCCGGTAGCGAGGATCGAGGAGGGTGAACACCCAATAATCAGGCATGTTGAGAATGTGGTCGATGCGGCGGTCGTTTCTCAGGCACTGCAGCATGAAATCCACCATGTGCTGCAGAGTGCCAACCGGCCCAGAAACGCTGTCCCCTGCTTGAGACATGATCTCTGCCCGCTCGTCATCACCCCACCCTCGCTGTACACACTGACCACTGGACAATTGTGTCGCTCCCTCCTCTGGACGGAGCTCTTCCTCCTCCATTGACTCCTCCTCATCCTCCTCACAAATTGGCCCCTGCGTACCCCTTTGTGAGGAACCACGTGGCGCTGACTCTCCAGAAGCTGATGGAAAAGGTGACTCCTCATCCTCCACCTCTTCCACCACATCATCCCTTAACCCTTGCAAAGTTTGCTGAAGCAGGCAGATAAGGGGGACAGTCATGCTGACTAGTGCATCATCTGCACTTGCCATCCGCGTGGAATAATCAAAAGGACGCAAAACCTGGCAGACGTCCTTCATAGTGGCCCACTCTGTGGTTGTGAAGTCTGATCGGCGCTGACTGCGACTTCTTTGCGCCTGATGCAGCTGGTACTCCATAACTGCTTGCTGCTGCTCACACAACCGCTCCAACATATGTAACGTGGAATTCCACCGGGTAGGTAGGTCACATATGATGCGGTGTTCCGGAAGGCGGAATCGGCGCTGCAGAGCAGCAATGCGGGATCTGGCCAAGCTGGAACGCCGCAAGTGAGCACACTCTAGGCGGACCTTGTGCAGCAGGGCATCAAGATCCGGATAGTCCCTCAGAAAACTCTGCACAACCAAATTGAGCACATGTGCCAGACATGGGATGTGAGTGAGGTTGCCAAGGGCCAAAGCTGCCACCAGATTTCGGCCATTGTCACACACTACCATGCCTGGCTGGAGATTCGCTGGCAGTAACCACACATCGCTCTCCTGCTTTATGGCATTCCAGAGCTCCTGCGCTGTGTGGCTTCGATGCCCCAATGAAACTAGTTTCAAGACGGCCTGCTGACGTTTGGCCACGGCTGTGCTCATGTCGGTCATAGGTAAACGTTCACGGGTCCATGTGGGGGTGGACTGTGACGGATCCTGCAGAGAGGAATCAGAGGAACTGGTGTAAGAGGAGGAGTCGATGCGTACAGACTGGATTCCTGCAATCCTTGGAGTGGGCAGGACACGTCCTGCGCCACTCGCACGATCTGTACCTGGCTCAACAACATTAACCCAATGGGCAGTGAGGGAAACATATCGCCCCTGTCCATGCTGACTGGTCCACGCATCGGTGGTGAGGTGGACCTTGCTACTGACGGCGTTCAGTAGCGCATGTTTTATGTTTGCCTCAACATGCCTGTGCAGGGCAGGGACAGCCTGCCTGCTGAAGTAAAAGCGGCTGGGCACCTTGTACTGTGGGACTGCCAATGCCATCAAGTCACGGAAGCTGTCAGTCTCCACCAGCCTGAACGAGAGCATTTCCAGGGACAACAGTTTGGCAATGCCTGCATTCAGAGCCTGTGCTCGGGGGTGGTTGGCCGAGAATGCCCGCCTTTTCTCCCATGCCTGTACTACCGATGGCTGTAGAGTAGACTGGGAGTGTGAGGATGACTGGGAAGGTGGTGCTGTGGGTGGAATTACACAAGGTCTCTGGGAGGAAGCCAAACCAGCTGTGCGTGAGCTGGAGGAAGAGGCAACACGAGCTGAAGAGGTGGTAGCTGCCGCTGTTGGTTGGCCTACATCTTCAGTGTGTTTCTGTAACTCCACCGCGTGCCTGGTCCGCACATGTTTCCACATATTTGTGGTATTGAGGTTGCTGACATTTTTCCCTCTTTTTACTTTATGATGACACAGCTTGCATTTGACAAAACAAATGTCATCTGCAACTGTGTCAAAAAAGGACCAGGCACTGCAAGTCTTGGGAGCGCCCTTTTTGGCTTTGGAAAGAGACAGGCTCCTAACGGGTGCCAAAGTGGAGGCTACAGGCTCCGCAGTCTTCCCCCTCCCTCTCCCTCTTTGGCCCGTAAGAGGAAGCTCTTCCTCTGAGCTGCTCCCACCACCTTCCTGTTCCTCACGCCACGATGGGTCAAGGACCTCATCATCTCCACTACCCTCTGCCACCAACTGCTCCTCCTGGGTAGTCTCAGCAGCACAGTACGCACGAGAAAGCGGCACCTGAGTTTCATCATCAGATGCGTACTGCGCTGTGGTCACCGGAGGCACTGGCCCACCTGCCTCTTCAGAGTCAGAGAGAAAAAGGTGTTGGGCATCACTGCACACTGCCTCTTCTTCCATTTCTCCAATGCTGCTTGGCTGGCCCCCTGTTTCCAAGCCAAGAGATTCAGAGAACAGAAGTAGAGACGGCTCCTGTCCTGGGCTCTCTGACTGCCTGGCCAATTTGGCAGGTGGTGAAGAGACAGATGGCTGCTCTCCAGTGCTCTGTGCCTGAGAGGATGTGGCACTAACTGAAGTCGATGCCGAGGCGTTAGCTGCCATCCACCCGACAACGGCTTCAATTTGGTCTTCACGCAGCAGCGGTGCACGGCGCTCTCCGACAAAGCTGCGCATGAAGGACTGTTCCCTGCTGAAACTGAGTGACGACGAGTCACCGGCGCCCGCAGCAGGCACAGAATCACCACGTCCTCTCCCTGCTCCTCTCCCTGCTCCGCGCCCACGCCCACGTGCCTTACTCCCTGCCCTCTTCATCTTGGTTGACAGATAAAGATAAGCAGAAAAGTACTAAGGCCTTAGTGTGCTTATTCCTGTAATGCTCCTCCTAACAGGTGTAAGAAACACTAATATTGTAAATTGTGGACTAAACTTTATTATTTTTCAAATGTGGCCTACACAAGTGTAAGTTGTGTTTGGTGAACTTAACCTTTTTTTTGGTGCAGATCGGGCTACAGAGCTAGTTTAAATCACACGGAGACCGTGCAGACAGCCGTAAACGGCGCTGCAAGGCCAAGAAACCCTCCTCTAGGTTATCCTATATAGTGTTTTTCCACTATTTAGCTGGATACAAGTGGAAAGACACTAATAGGAATTTTTTTTTTCAAATTTTAAACTGGCTGCACTATTTGAAAAAAAGGAAATTGTTTTTCAAGGTATGAGGCAGTAACGCACCCTGAGCTGAATCCAACCGGCTATGGCTGCACACAGACTACAGGGCGAGCTGCGCTCACACAGAGACCGTGCAGACAGCTGTAAACGGCGCTGCAAGGCCAAGAAACCCTCCTCTAGGTTATCCTATATAGTGTTTTTCCACTATTTAGCTGGATACAAGTGGAAAGACACTAATAGAAATTTTTTTTTTCAAATTTTAAACAGGCTGCACTATTTGAAAAAAAGGAAAATTTTTCTCAAGGTATGAGCCAGTAACGAACCCTGAGCTGAATCCAACCGGCTATGGCTGCACACAGACTACAGGGCGAGCTGGGCTCACACGGAGACCGTGCAGACAGCCGTAAACGGCGCTGCAAGGCCCAAAAACCCCCCTCTAGGTTATCCTATGTAGTGTTTTTCCACAATAGAGCTGGAGACTGGTGGAAAAACACTAATAGGAAATTTGAGAAAAAATGTGCAGCAGGCTGCACTAAGAGCAAAAAAGAACAACTGTGTGAGGCAGTGTGAACCCCCCCTGAGCTGAATACAACCGGGTATATGGCTGCACACAGACTACAGAGTGAGCTGCACACACACACACACACAGAGACCTTGCAGAACGCTGTTAAAACAGCGCTGCAAGGCAAGAGCAAGGTGAACAGTGAAGAACACACAGCGTTTTGCTAAATTAGCCTTTGGAAAGGAAAATAAAGCAATTAGCTAGCTCAACTGGCCCTCAGTTAGAACACAGCGTCCTGTCCCTAACTGAAATCACAGCAGAGTGAGCGCAAAATGGCGGCAGCGCTTTTTTATAGTGCAGAGTGACATCATTTCAGCAGCCAATCCAAGCCTTGCCAGTACTTACATGCCCACCATGCTAAACAGGATGTGCCCACACTTTCATTCATTCCTCATTGGCTGCTGCGTTCAATTTGAATTCTGGGAACTTCCGATTCCGGTATCCGATACGCGGGAAGTATCGGAATTCAGTATCGGAATTCCGATACCGCAAATATCGGCCGATACCCGATACTTGCGGTATCGGAATGCTCAACACTAATTAAGACACTTGGGGAACTGGGAAAACGCATTAAGACTCTTGTCGAACCCTAACCCTAACCCTAACCCTAACCCGGGGGTGGCGTTTTTAAGACACTTCTCTAACCCTAACCCCAGGGGTCATTAAGACACTTGGAGACCAGGGTTGGTTCGGCAAGTTACTTGGGAAAGGGGGAAAACGCAAACTCCTGGGATTAGGTTTAGGCTGCAACTCCAATGGTTAGGGTTAGAGTAGAGAACAGGGGACGGATAGCACGTTCGATCGCATTAAGACACTTGGAGACCAGGGTTGGTTCGGCAAGTTACTTGGGAAAGGGGGAAAACGCAAACTCCTGGGATTAGGTTTAGGCTGCAACTCCAATGGTTAGGGTTAGAGTAGAGAACAGGGGAGGGATAGCACGTTCGATCGCATTAAGACACTTGGGGAACCGGGAAAACGCATTAAGACACTTGGGGAAGCGGGAAAACGCATTAAGACACTTGGGGAACCGGGAAAACGCATTAAGACACTTGGGGAACCGGGAAAACGCATTAAGACACTTGGGGAACCGGGAAAACGCATTAAGACACTTGGGGAACCGGGAAAACGCATTAAGACACTTGGGGAACTGGGAAAACGCATTAAGACTCTTGTCGAACCCTAACCCTAACCCTAACCCTAACCCTAACCCGGGGGTGGCGTTTTTAAGACACTTCTCTAACCCTAACCCCAGGGGTCATTAAGACACTTGGAGACCAGGGTTGGTTCGGCAAGTTACTTGGGAAAGGGGGAAAACGCAAACTCCTGGGATTAGGTTTAGGCTGCAACTCCAATGGTTAGGGTTAGAGTGGAGAACAGGGGACGGATAGCACGTTCGATCGCATTAAGACACTTGGAGACCAGGGTTGGTTCGGCAAGTTACTTGGGAAAGGGGGAAAACGCAAACTCCTGGGATTAGGTTTAGGCTGCAACTCCAATGGTTAGGGTTAGAGTAGAGAACAGGGGAGGGATAGCACGTTCGATCGCATTAAGACACTTGGGGAACCGGGAAAACGCATTAAGACACTTGGGGAACCGGGAAAACGCATTAAGACACTTGGGGAACCGGGAAAACGCATTAAGACACTTGGGGAAGCGGGAAAACGCATTAAGACACTTGGGGAAGCGGGAAAACGCATTAAGACACTTGGGGAACCGGGAAAACGCATTAAGACACTTGGGGAACTAGGAAAACGCATTAAGACACTTGGGGAACTGGGAAAACGCATTAAGACAGTTGTCGAACCCTAACCCTAACCCTAACCCTAACCCTAACCCTAACACCTAACCCTAACCCTAACCCCGAACCCTAACCCTAACCCTAACCCTAACCCTAGCCCTAGCCCTAACCCTAACCCTGAACCCTAACCCCTAACCCTAACCCTAACCCTGAACCCTAACCCCTAACCCTAACCCTAACCCCGAATCCTAACCCTAACCCTAACCCTAACCCCTAACCCTAACCCTAACCCCGAACCCTAACCCTAACCCGGGGGTGGCGTTTTTAAGACACTTCTCTAACCCTAACCCCAGGGGTCATTAAGACACTTGGAGACCAGGGTTGGTTCGGCAAGTTACTTGGGAAAGGGGGAAAACACAAACTCCTGGGATTAGGTTTAGGCTGCAACTCCAATGGTTAGGGTTAGAGTAGAGAACAGGGGAGGGATAGCACGTTCGATCGCATTAAGACACTTGGAGACCAGGGTTGGTTCGGCAAGTTACTTGGGAAAGGGGGAAAACGCAAACTCCTGGGATTAGGTTTAGGCTGCAACTCCAATGGTTAGGGTTAGAGTAGAGAACAGGGGAGGGATAGCACGTTCGATCGCATTAAGACACTTGGGGAACCGGGAAAACGCATTAAGACACTTGGGGAACCGGGAAAACGCATTAAGACACTTGGGGAACCGGGAAAACGCATTAAGACACTTGGGGAACCGGGAAAACGCATTAAGACACTTGGGGAACCGGGAAAACGCATTAAGACACTTGGGGAACTGGGAAAACGCATTAAGACACTTGTCGAACCCTAACCCTAACCCTAACCCTAACCCTAACCCTAACCCCTAACCCTAACCCTAACCCTAACCCTAACCCCTAACCCTAACCCTAACCCTAACCCTAACCCTAACCCGGGGGTGGCGTTTTTAAGACACTTCTCTAACCCTAACCCCAGGGGTCATTAAGACACTTGGAGACCAGGGTTGGTTCGGCAAGTTACTTGGGAAAGGGGGAAAACGCAAACTCCTGGGATTAGGTTTAGGCTGCAACTCCAATGGTTAGGGTTAGAGTAGAGAACAGGGGAGGGATAGCACGTTCGATCGCATTAAGACACTTGGAGACCAGGGTTGGTTCGGCAAGTTACTTGGGAAAGGGGGAAAACGCAAACTCCTGGGATTAGGTTTAGGCTGCAACTCCAATGGTTAGGGTTAGAGTAGAGAACAGGGGAGGGATAGCACGTTCGATCGCATTAAGACACTTGGGGAACCGGGAAAACGCATTAAGACACTTGGGGAACCGGGAAAACGCATTAAGACACTTGGGGAACCGGGAAAACGCATTAAGACACTTGGGGAACCGGGAAAACGCATTAAGACACTTGGGGAACCGGGAAAACGCATTAAGACACTTGGGGAACCGGGAAAACGCATTAAGACACTTGGGGAACCGGGAAAACGCATTAAGACACTTGTCGAACCCTAACCCTAACCCTAACCCTAACCCTAACCCCAGGGGTCATTAAGACACTTGGAGACCAGGGTTGGTTCGGCAAGTTACTTGGGAAAGGGGGAAAACGCAAACTCCTGGGATTAGGTTTAGGCTGCAACTCCAATGGTTAGGGTTAGAGTAGAGAACAGGGGACGAATAGCACGTTCGATCGCATTAAGACACTTGGAGACCAGGGTTGGTTCGGCAAGTTACTTGGGAAAGGGGGAAAACGCAAACTCCTGGGATTAGGTTTAGGCTGCAACTCCAATGGTTAGGGTTAGAGTAGAGAACAGGGGAGGGATAGCACGTTCGATCGCATTAAGACACTTGGGGAACCGGGAAAACGCATTAAGACACTTGGGGAACCGGGAAAACGCATTAAGACACTTGGAGAACCGGGAAAACGCATTAAGACACTTGGGGAACCGGGAAAACGCATTAAGACACTTGGGGAACCGGGAAAACGCATTAAGACACTTGGGGAACCGGGAAAACGCATTAAGACACTTGGGGAACTGGGAAAACGCATTAAGACTCTTGTCGAACCCTAACCCTAACCCTAACCCTAACCCTAACCCTAACCCGGGGGTGGCGTTTTTAAGACACTTCTCTAACCCTAACCCCAGGGGTCATTAAGACACTTGGAGACCAGGGTTGGTTCGGCAAGTTACTTGGGAAAGGGGGAAAACGCAAACTCCTGGGATTAGGTTTAGGCTGCAACTCCAATGGTTAGGGTTAGAGTAGAGAACAGGGGACGGATAGCACGTTCGATCGCATTAAGACACTTGGAGACCAGGGTTGGTTCGGCAAGTTACTTGGGAAAGGGGGAAAACGCAAACTCCTGGGATTAGGTTTAGGCTGCAACTCCAATGGTTAGGGTTAGAGTAGAGAACAGGGGAGGGATAGCACGTTCGATCGCATTAAGACACTTGGGGAACCGGGAAAACGCATTAAGACACTTGGGGAACCGGGAAAACGCATTCAGACACTTGGGGAACCGGGAAAACGCATTAAGACACTTGGGGAACCGGGAAAACGCATTAAGACACTTGGGGAACCGGGAAAATGCATTAAGACACTTGGGGAACCGGGAAAACGCATTAAGACACTTGGGGAACTGGGAAAACGCATTAAGACTCTTGTCGAACCCTAACCCTAACCCTAACCCTAACCCTAACCCGGGGGTGGCGTTTTTAAGACACTTCTCTAACCCTAACCCCAGGGGTCATTAAGACACTTGGAGACCAGGGTTGGTTCGGCAAGTTACTTGGGAAAGGGGGAAAACGCAAACTCCTGGGATTAGGTTTAGGCTGCAACTCCAATGGTTAGGGTTAGAGTAGAGAACAGGGGACGGATAGCACGTTCGATCGCATTAAGACACTTGGAGACCAGGGTTGGTTCGGCAAGTTACTTGGGAAAGGGGGAAAACGCAAACTCCTGGGATTAGGTTTAGGCTGCAACTCCAATGGTTAGGGTTAGAGTAGAGAACAGGGGAGGGATAGCACGTTCGATCGCATTAAGACACTTGGGGAACCGGGAAAACGCATTAAGACACTTGGGGAACCGGGAAAACGCATTAAGACACTTGGGGAACCGGGAAAACGCATTAAGACACTTGGGGAACCGGGAAAACGCATTAAGACACTTGGGGAACCGGGAAAACGCATTAAGACACTTGGGGAACTGGGAAAACGCATTAAGACTCTTGTCGAACCCTAACCCTAACCCTAACCCTAACCCTAACCCTAACCCTAACCCGGGGGTGGCGTTTTTAAGACACTTCTCTAACCCTAACCCCAGGGGTCATTAAGACACTTGGAGACCAGGGTTGGTTCGGCAAGTTACTTGGGAAAGGGGGAAAACGCAAACTCCTGGGATTAGGTTTAGGCTGCAACTCCAATGGTTAGGGTTAGAGTAGAGAACAGGGGAGGGATAGCACGTTCGATCGCATTAAGACACTTGGGGAACCGGGAAAACGCATTAAGACACTTGGGGAACCGGGAAAACGCATTAAGACACTTGGGGAACCGGGAAAACGCATTAAGACACTTGGCGAACCGGGAAAACGCATTAAGACACTTGGGGAACCGGGAAAACGCATTAAGACACTTGGGGAACCGGGAAAACGCATTAAGACACTTGGGGAACCGGGAAAACGCATTAAGACACTTGGGGAACTGGGAAAACGCATTAAGACTCTTGTCGAACCCTAACCCTAACCCTAACCCTAACCCTAACCCTAACCCGGGGGTGGCGTTTTTAAGACACTTCTCTAACCCTAACCCCAGGGGTCATTAAGACACTTGGAGACCAGGGTTGGTTCGGCAAGTTACTTGGGAAAGGGGGAAAACGCAAACTCCTGGGATTAGGTTTAGGCTGCAACTTCAATGGTTAGGGTTAGAGTGGAGAACAGGGGACGGATAGCACGTTCGATCGCATTAAGACACTTGGAGACCAGGGTTGGTTCGGCAAGTTACTTGGGAAAGGGGGAAAACGCAAACTCCTGGGATTAGGTTTAGGCTGCAACTCCAATGGTTAGGGTTAGAGTAGAGAACAGGGGAGGGATAGCACGTTCGATCGCATTAAGACACTTGGGGAACCGGGAAAACGCATTAAGACACTTGGGGAACCGGGAAAACGCATTAAGACACTTGGGGAACCGGGAAAACGCATTAAGACACTTGGGGAAGCGGGAAAACGCATTAAGACACTTGGGGAACCGGGAAAACGCATTAAGACACTTGGGGAACCGGGAAAACGCATTAAGACACTTGGGGAACCAGGAAAACGCATTAAGACACTTGGGGAACTGGGAAAACGCATTAAGACAGTTGTCGAACCCTAACCCTAACCCTAACCCTAACCCTAACCCTAGCCCTAACCCTAACCCTAACCCTAACCCTAACCCTAGCCCTAGCCCTAACCCTAACCCTAGCCCTAACCCTAACCCTAACCCTAACCCTAGCCCTAACCCTAACCCTAACCCTAACCCTAACCCCTAACCCCTAACCCTAACCCTAACCCCGAACCCTAACCCTAACCCGGGGGTGGCGTTTTTAAGACACTTCTCTAACCCTAACCCCAGGGGTCATTAAGACACTTGGAGACCAGGGTTGGTTCGGCAAGTTACTTGGGAAAGGGGGAAAACGCAAACTCCTGGGATTAGGTTTAGGCTGCAACTCCAATGGTTAGGGTTAGAGTAGAGAACAGGGGAGGGATAGCACGTTCGATCGCATTAAGACACTTGGAGACCAGGGTTGGTTCGGCAAGTTACTTGGGAAAGGGGGAAAACGCAAACTCCTGGGATTAGGTTTAGGCTGCAACTCCAATGGTTAGGGTTAGAGTAGAGAACAGGGGAGGGATAGCACGTTCGATCGCATTAAGACACTTGGGGAACCGGGAAAACGCATTAAGACACTTGGGGAACCGGGAAAACGCATTAAGACACTTGGGGAACCGGGAAAACGCATTAAGACACTTGGGGAACCGGGAAAACGCATTAAGACACTTGGGGAACCGGGAAAACGCATTAAGACACTTGGGGAACCGGGAAAACGCATTAAGACACTTGGGGAACCGGGAAAACGCATTAAGACACTTGGGGAACCGGGAAAACGCATTAAGACACTTGGGGAACCGGGAAAACGCATTAAGACACTTGGGGAACCGGTAAAACGCATTAAGACACTTGGGGAACCGGGAAAACGCATTAAGACACTTGGGGAACCGGGAAAACGCATTAAGACACTTGGGGAACCGGGAAAACGCATTAAGACACTTGGGGAACCGGGAAAACGCATTAAGACACTTGGGGAACCGGGAAAACGCATTAAGACACTTGGGGAACTGGGAAAACGCATTAAGACTCTTGTCGAACCCTAACCCTAACCCTAACCCTAACCCTAACCCGGGGGTGGCGTTTTTAAGACACTTCTCTAACCCTAACCCCAGGGGTCATTAAGACACTTGGAGACCAGGGTTGGTTCGGCAAGTTACTTGGGAAAGGGGGAAAACGCAAACTCCTGGGATTAGGTTTAGGCTGCAACTCCAATGGTTAGGGTTAGAGTGGAGAACCGGGGACGGATAGCACGTTCGATCGCATTAAGACACTTGGAGACCAGGGTTGGTTCGGCAAGTTACTTGGGAAAGGGGGAAAACGCAAACTCCTGGGATTAGGTTTAGGCTGCAATTCCAATGGTTAGGGTTAGAGTAGAGAACAGGGGAGGGATAGCACGTTCGATCGCATTAAGACACTTGGGGAACCGGGAAAACGCATTAAGACACTTGGGGAACCGGGAAAACGCATTAAGACACTTGGGGAACCGGGAAAACGCATTAAGACACTTGGGGAAGCGGGAAAACGCATTAAGACACTTGGGGAACCGGGAAAACGCATTAAGACACTTGGGGAACCGGGAAAACGCATTAAGACACTTGGGGAACCAGGAAAACGCATTAAGACACTTGGGGAACTGGGAAAACGCATTAAGACAGTTGTCGAACCCTAACCCTAACCCTAACCCTAACCCTAACCCTAACCCCTAACCCTAACCCTAACCCCGAACCCTAACCCTAACCCTAACCCTAACCCTAGCCCTAGCCCTAACCCTAACCCTGAACCCTAACCCCTAACCCTAACCCAGGGCCGTATTTAGAGTTTCTGCTGCCCTAGGCACTTTTAGTGCTGCCTCCCCCTTTGGTGAGTATGACACTATTGGCAGTGACTTTGGCAAAAATCGCTGATATGAAAGTCGCCTTTTGCAGCAGATCCGACAGTTTTTCCGCATCTGCCGCGTAATGGATCACTTAGGGCAACACTGCGTTCAGCCTCATTCATTCCCTATGGGACTTACAGACATGTGCGGCACTTGCGGTTTTGCCGCCATCCGGCAAATGCGGTACTTGCAGCAATGAGAAAAAACACTACTAGCAGTGTTTTATGTATCATCGTAAGTGCAAAACCGCAATTGCCGCACATGTTCGCAAGTAGCCATCACTACCTGTCCCTGCACCTTGCTAGCTCATCCCTATCCAACCCTCCCTGACCTATAACTACACTATAAAGCTTCAGAAAAGCAATTTATTAACTGACATATTCCTATGATAATGAGGGCTCTAGGCTACGGCGTAGACTGGGACGGGCAGTGTCCGGGTCTCCATCCTCTCTGTGCACACCCTCAGTCCCTGCCTCACTGCCTGTGCACAGACCTCCCTCCACCGGACCCGGTAATCGCCGCTCGCAGTAGCATACCAGCAGAGGTGTATCTAGGGTTTCTGGCACCCGGGGAAAGAATTCATTTTGGTGCCCCCCCTCCGCCAAGGACATATGTGATTTGCACACTCAGTCATGTGCCCACGAGCTCCTCTCCCTAATGCTCTCAATGTTCAGTGAAAAACTAAGAGAAGCAGAAGAGAAGCTCGTTGTCGCAGGACCATAAGAGTATGTGTCCACGTTCAGGATTGCATCAGGATTTGGTCAGGATTTTTCATCAGTATTTGTAAGCCAAAACCAGGAGTGGAACAATTAGAGGAAAACTATAATAGAACCATATGCTCCACTTCTGTATTTATCACCTACTCCTGGTTTTGGCTACAAATACTGATGTAAAATACTGACCAAATCCTGATGCAATCCTGAACGTGGACACATACCCTAAGTCTGAAAAATCGCATATGAGTGACGTGTCCATGTGACGACTACTGGAACTTGCAGAGCTGAATCCTGACATCGCAGCTTCTGAATTCTCACAACGCATGTACTGCACACTTTTAGGATTCTCCCTTGCCGGTGGACGGTCATGTCAGCACAAGTATGTGATTTGTATACTTCTGACCACATTCCGACTAGATGTGCCCGGCCTCGCTCAGTTCATTTTCATTGACGGAGGTCACGCATGTCTAGTCAGCACGTGATCGCATTAATGTAAATCCCCAGCATGAGAGAATCCTGACAGCGTGCAGTGTGCACTGTGAGAATTCAGAAGTCTGCAGTCACAAAGAATGGCTGCAGACTCATCACAAGCCTGGACATCCCCTTTAAAAGGGACTCTGTCACCTGAATTTGGAGGGAACAATTTTCAGCCATAGGGGCGGGGTTTTCGGGTGTTTGATTCACCCTTTCCTTACCCGCTGGCTGCATGCTGGCTGCAATATTGGATTGAAGCTCATTCTCTGTCCTCCATAGTACACGCCTGCGCAAGGCAAGATTGCAGATTGTGCAGGTACAGTATGTACTACGGAGGACAGAGAATGAGCTTCAATCCAATATTGCAGCCAGCATGCAGCCAGCGGGTAAGGAAAGGGTGAATCAAACACCCGAAAACCCCACCCCTATGGCTGAAAATTGTTCCCTCCAAATTCAGGTGACAGTGTCCCTTTAAATCTCCTAACATATATAAAAACATGAGAGTTAGCATCACAAATAACATTTACATCCAGGCACCTGATAGATGACGTCGCCTCTGGAGCCGTTCTCCTTTTCTTCATCTTGTCCAGATCCCATGATGAGTTTTTTCTCATCCACAGCCGTCTCTGCAGACTTCCATCTTCGCCGCTCTTTTGCAGAAAGTCTCCACATGACGCCCTTAAAGATACAAGTGTCATTATAATGCTCCCAAATAAAAAATTGCCCCTCACTATATTGTCTGCACAAAGTATGACCCACACACTGTCCCTCTTATGGTACATGCTCTTCACACTGTCCTCTCCTTTCTATACCGGTCCCCTCTTCACTGTCCTCTCACACTGTGTCCCCCTTATAGGGCCCAGTATTTATACTCCATATTTATACTCCATCCTCCCACACTGCGTTCATGCCTCCCCCATCCTCCCACCCTGCGTTCATGGCTCCCCCATCCTTCTCCCCTGCAAGCATGGCTCCCCCATCCTCCCACTCTGCGTTCATGGCTCCCCATCCTTCTCCCCTGCGTTCATGGCTCCCCCATCCTTCTCCCCTGCGTTCATGGCTCCCCCATCCTCCCACTCTGCGTTCATGGCTCCCCCATCCTCCCACTCTGCGTTCATGGCTCCCCATCCTTCTCCCCTGCGTTCATGACTCCCCCATCCTTCTCCCCTGCGTTCATGGCTCCCCCATCCTCCCACCCTGCGTTCATGTCTCCCCCATCCTTCTCCCCTGCGTTCATGGCTCCCCCATCCTTCTCCCCTGCGTTCATGGCTCCCCCATCCTTCTCCCCTGCGTTCATGGCTCCCCCATCCTTCTCCCCTGCGTTCATGGCTCCTCCATCCTTCTCCCCTGCGTTCATGGCTCCCCCATCCTTCTCCCCTGCGTTCATGGCTCCCCCATCCTTCTCCCCTGAGTTCATGGCTCCCCCATCCTTCTCCCCTGCGTTCATGGCTCCCCCATCCTTCTCCCCTGCGTTCATGGCTCCCCCATCCTTCTCCCCTGCGTTCATGGCTCCCCCATCCTTCTCCCCTGCGTTCATGGCTCCCCCATCCTTCTCCCCTGCGTTCATGGCTCCCCCATCCTTCTCCCCTGCGTTCATGGCTCCCCCATCCTTCTCCCCTGTATGCACGGCTCTCCATCCTTCTCCCCTGTGTGCACGGCTCCCCATCCTTCTCCCCTGTATGCACGGCTCCCCATCCTTCTCCCCTGTATGCACGGCTCCCCATCCTTCTCCCCTGTATGCACGGCTCCCCATCCTTCTCCCCTGTATGCACGGCTCCCCATCCTTCTCCCCTGTATGCACGGCTCCCCATCCTTCTCCCCTCTATGCACGGCTCCCCATCCTTCTCCCCTGTGTGCACGGCTCCCCATCCTTCTCCCCTGTGTGCACGGCTCCCCATCCTTCTCCCCTGTATGCACGGCTCCCCATCCTTCTCCCCTGTATGCACGGCTCCCCATCCTTCTCCTCTGTGTGCACGGCACCCCACTTTTTTTCCCTGTCATACTTACCTCTCACCGGCGCGCAGCACAGAACTTCCTGGCATCTCAGCGTCTTCCTTCCTGTCTTCAGCGGTCACATGGTAGCACTAATTAAGGGTGATGAATATGCGCATATTCATCACCCTTAATGATCGGTACCATGTGACCGCTGAAGACAGGACGGCGCTGAGACGCAGTTGCAGCCACCGCTGGAGGAAGGTGAGTATTACGTCTTCAGGGAGGGAGGGAGGGGGGGCGGGAAGGAGGGAGGAGGGGGGGGCGGGAAGGGGGGCGGGAGGAGGGGGGGCGGAAACTTGACCCCGGAGTTTTATTAAAAAAAAAAAAAAAAAAAAAAAAAAAAACCTAGCTCAAGGGCGCCCCCCCGCATCCCGCCGCCCTAGGCACGTGCCCTCAAGTGCCTAGTGGCAAATACGGCCCTGCCCTAACCCTAACCCTGAACCCTAACCCCTAACCCTAACCCTAACCCCGAACCCTAACCCTAACCCTAACCCTAACCCTAACCCCTAACCCTAACCCTAACCCTAACCCTAACCCCTAACCCTAACCCTAACCCTAACCCTAACCCTAACCCTAACCCGGGGGTGGCGTTTTTAAGACACTTCTCTAACCCTAACCCCAGGGGTCATTAAGACACTTGGAGACCAGGGTTGGATCGGCAAGTTACTTGGGAAAGGGGGAAAACGCAAACTCCTGGGATTAGGTTTAGGCTGCAACTCCAATGGTTAGGGTTAGAGTAGAGAACAGGGGAGGGATAGCACGTTCGATCGCATTAAGACACTTGGAGACCAGGGTTGGTTCGGCAAGTTACTTGGGAAAGGGGGAAAACGCAAACTCCTGGGATTAGGTTTAGGCTGCAACTCCAATGGTTAGGGTTAGAGTAGAGAACAGGGGAGGGATAGCACGTTCGATCGCATTAAGACACTTGGGGAACCGGGAAAACGCATTAAGACACTTGGGGAACCGGGAAAACGCATTAAGACACTTGGGGAACCGGGAAAACGCATTAAGACACTTGGGGAACCGGGAAAACGCATTAAGACACTTGGGGAACCGGGAAAACGCATTAAGACACTTGGGGAACCGGGAAAATGCATTAAGACACTTGGGGAACCGGGAAAACGCATTAAGACACTTGTCGAACCCTAACCCTAACCCTAACCCTAACCCTAACCCCAGGGGTCATTAAGACACTTGGAGACCAGGGTTGGTTCGGCAAGTTACTTGGGAAAGGGGGAAAACGCAAACTCCTGGGATTAGGTTTAGGCTGCAACTCCAATGGTTAGGGTTAGAGTAGAGAACAGGGGACGAATAGCACGTTCGATCGCATTAAGACACTTGGAGACCAGGGTTGGTTCGGCAAGTTACTTGGGAAAGGGGGAAAACGCAAACTCCTGGGATTAGGTTTAGGCTGCAACTCCAATGGTTAGGGTTAGAGTAGAGAACAGGGGAGGGATAGCACGTTCGATCGCATTAAGACACTTGGGGAACCGGGAAAACGCATTAAGACACTTGGGGAACCGGGAAAACGCATTAAGACACTTGGGGAACCGGG
This sequence comes from Ranitomeya imitator, assembly GCF_032444005.1. Taxonomy (NCBI): domain Eukaryota; kingdom Metazoa; phylum Chordata; class Amphibia; order Anura; family Dendrobatidae; genus Ranitomeya; species Ranitomeya imitator. The sequence continues at coordinate 50,881 of NC_091288.1, forward strand.
AAAACGCATTAAGACACTTGGAGAACCGGGAAAACGCATTAAGACACTTGGGGAACCGGGAAAACGCATTAAGACACTTGGGGAACCGGGAAAACGCATTAAGACACTTGGGGAACCGGGAAAACGCATTAAGACACTTGGGGAACTGGGAAAACGCATTAAGACTCTTGTCGAACCCTAACCCTAACCCTAACCCTAACCCTAACCCTAACCCGGGGGTGGCGTTTTTAAGACACTTCTCTAACCCTAACCCCAGGGGTCATTAAGACACTTGGAGACCAGGGTTGGTTCGGCAAGTTACTTGGGAAAGGGGGAAAACGCAAACTCCTGGGATTAGGTTTAGGCTGCAACTCCAATGGTTAGGGTTAGAGTAGAGAACAGGGGACGGATAGCACGTTCGATCGCATTAAGACACTTGGAGACCAGGGTTGGTTCGGCAAGTTACTTGGGAAAGGGGGAAAACGCAAACTCCTGGGATTAGGTTTAGGCTGCAACTCCAATGGTTAGGGTTAGAGTAGAGAACAGGGGAGGGATAGCACGTTCGATCGCATTAAGACACTTGGGGAACCGGGAAAACGCATTAAGACACTTGGGGAACCGGGAAAACGCATTAAGACACTTGGGGAACCGGGAAAACGCATTAAGACACTTGGGGAACCGGGAAAACGCATTAAGACACTTGGGGAACCGGGAAAACGCATTAAGACACTTGGGGAACCGGGAAAATGCATTAAGACACTTGGGGAACCGGGAAAACGCATTAAGACACTTGGGGAACTGGGAAAACGCATTAAGACTCTTGTCGAACCCTAACCCTAACCCTAACCCTAACCCTAACCCTAACCCGGGGGTGGCGTATTTAAGACACTTCTCTAACCCTAACCCCAGGGGTCATTAAGACACTTGGAGACCAGGGTTGGTTCGGCAAGTTACTTGGGAAAGGGGGAAAACGCAAACTCCTGGGATTAGGTTTAGGCTGCAACTCCAATGGTTAGGGTTAGAGTAGAGAACAGGGGACGGATAGCACGTTCGATCGCATTAAGACACTTGGAGACCAGGGTTGGTTCGGCAAGTTACTTGGGAAAGGGGGAAAACGCAAACTCCTGGGATTAGGTTTAGGCTGCAACTCCAATGGTTAGGGTTAGAGTAGAGAACAGGGGAGGGATAGCACGTTCGATCGCATTAAGACACTTGGGGAACCGGGAAAACGCATTAAGACACTTGGGGAACCGGGAAAACGCATTAAGACACTTGGGGAACCGGGAAAACGCATTAAGACACTTGGGGAACCGGGAAAACGCATTAAGACACTTGGGGAACCGGGAAAACGCATTAAGACACTTGGGGAACCGGGAAAACGCATTAAGACACTTGGGGAACCGGGAAAACGCATTAAGACACTTGGGGAACTGGGAAAACGCATTAAGACTCTTGTCGAACCCTAACCCTAACCCTAACCCTAACCCTAACCCGGGGGTGGCGTTTTTAAGACACTTCTCTAACCCTAACCCCAGGGGTCATTAAGACACTTGGAGACCAGGGTTGGTTCGGCAAGTTACTTGGGAAAGGGGGAAAACGCAAACTCCTGGGATTAGGTTTAGGCTGCAACTCCAATGGTTA
>NC_091288.1:1557500-1727500 GCF_032444005.1 Ranitomeya imitator
CAGCGGTGGTTGTAGATCGGTGTCTGATGGGGGTCATTGTTCTCTGTAGATCACACTGTCAGCGGTGTATGTAGATCGGTGTCTGATGGGAGTCATTGTTCTCTGTAGATCACACTGTCAGCGGTGGATGTAGATCGGTGTATGATGGGAGTCATTGTTCTCTGTAGATCGCACTGTCAGCGGTGGTTGTAGATCGGTGTATGATGGGAGTCATTGTTCTCTGTAGATCACACTGTCAGCGGTGGTTGTAGATCGGTGTATGATGGGGGTCATTGTTCTCTGTAGATCACACTGTCAGCGGTGGATGTAGATCGGTGTCTGATGGGGGTCATTGTTCTCTGTAGATCACACTGTCAGCGGTGGTTGTAGATCGGTGTCTGATGGGGGTCATTGTTCTCTGTAGATCACACTGTCAGCGGTGGTTGTAGATCGGTGTATGATGGGGGTCATTGTTCCCTGTAGATCACACTGTCAGCGGTGGTTGTAGATCGGTGTCTGATGGGGGTCATTGTTCTCTGTAGATCACACTGTCAGCGGTGGTTGTAGATCGGTGTCTGATGGGGGTCATTGTTCTCTGTAGATCACACTGTCAGCGGTGGATGTAGATCGGTGTATGATGGGAGTCATTGTTCTCTGTAGATCACACTGTCAGCGGTGGTTGTAGATCGGTGTCTGATGGGGGTCATTGTTCTCTGTAGATCACACTGTCAGCGGTGGATGTAGATCGGTGTATGATGGGGGTCATTGTTCTCTGTAGATCACACTGTCAGCGGTGGATGTAGATCGGTGTCTGATGGGAGTCATTGTTCTCTGTAGATCACACTGTCAGCGGTGGATGTAGATCGGTGTATGATGGGAGTCATTGTTCTCTGTAGATCACACTGTCAGCGGTGGTTGTAGATCGGTGTATGATGGGAGTCATTGTTCTCTGTAGATCACACTGTCAGCGGTGGATGTAGATCGGTGTCTGATGGGAGTCATTGTTCTCTGTAGATCACACTGTCAGCGGTGGATGTAGATCGGTGTCTGATGGGAGTCATTGTTCTCTGTAGATCACACTGTCAGCGGTGGTTGTAGATCGGTGTATGATGGGGGTCATTGTTCTCTGTAGATCACACTGTCAGCGGTGGATGTAGATCGGTGTATGATGGGGGTCATTGTTCTCTGTAGATCACACTGTCAGCGGTGGATGTAGATCGGTGTATGATGGGGGTCATTGTTCTCTGTAGATCACACTGTCAGCGGTGGATGTAGATCGGTGTATGATGGGGGTCATTGTTCTCTGTAGATCACACTGTCAGCGGTGGTTGTAGATCGGTGTCTGATGGGGGTCATTGTTCTCTGTAGATCACACTGTCAGCGGTGGATGTAGATCGGTGTATGATGGGGGTCATTGTTCTCTGTAGATCACACTGTCAGCGGTGGATGTAGATCGGTGTCTGATGGGGGTCATTGTTCTCTGTAGATCACACTGTCAGCGGTGGATATAGATCGGTGTCTGATGGGGGTCATTGTTCTCTGTAGATCACACTGTCAGCGGTGGTTGTAGATCGGTGTCTGATGGGAGTCATTGTTCCCTGTAGATCACACTGTCAGCGGTGGATGTAGATCGGTGTCTGATGGGAGTCATTGTTCCCTGTAGATCACACTGTCAGCGGCGGTTGTAGATCGGTGTCTGATGGGAGTCATTGTTCCCTGTAGATCACACTGTCAGCGGCGGTTGTAGATCGGTGTCTGATGGGGGTCATTGTTCTCTGTAGATCACACTGTCAGCGGTGGATGTAGATCGGTGTCTGATGGGAGTCATTGTTCTCTGTAGATCACACTGTCAGCGGTGGATGTAGATCGGTGTCTGATGGGGGTCATTGTTCTCTGTAGATCACACTGTCAGCGGTGGATGTAGATCGGTGTCTGATGGGAGTCATTGTTCTCTGTAGATCACACTGTCAGCGGTGGATGTAGATCGGTGTATGATGGGAGTCATTGTTCTCTGTAGATCACACTGTCAGCGGTGGTTGTAGATCGGTGTCTGATGGGGGTCATTGTTCCCTGTAGATCACACTGTCAGCGGTGGATGTAGATCGGTGTATGATGGGAGTCATTGTTCTCTGTAGATCACACTGTCAGCGGTGGATGTAGATCGGTGTCTGATGGGGGTCATTGTTCTCTGTAGATCACACTGTCAGCGGTGGTTGTAGATCGGTGTATGATGGGAGTCATTGTTCTCTGTAGATCACACTGTCAGCGGTGGATGTAGATCGGTGTCTGATGGGAGTCATTGTTCTCTGTAGATCACACTGTCAGCGGTGGTTGTAGATCGGTGTCTGATGGGAGTCATTGTTCTCTGTAGATCACACTGTCAGCGGTGGTTGTAGATCGGTGTATGATGGGGGTCATTGTTCCCTGTAGATCACACTGTCAGCGGTGGATGTAGATCGGTGTCTGATGGGGGTCATTGTTCTCTGTAGATCACACTGTCAGCGGTGGATGTAGATCGGTGTCTGATGGGAGTCATTGTTCCCTGTAGATCACACTGTCAGCGGTGGATGTAGATCGGTGTCTGATGGGGGTCATTGTTCTCTGTAGATCACACTGTCAGCGGTGGATGTAGATCGGTGTCTGATGGGAGTCATTGTTTCCTGTAGATCACACTGTCAGCGGTGGATGTAGATCGGTGTATGATGGGGGTCATTGTTCTCTGTAGATCACACTGTCAGCGGTGGATGTAGATCGGTGTATGATGGGAGTCATTGTTCTCTGTAGATCACACTGTCAGCGGTGGTTGTAGATCGGTGTATGATGGGGGTCATTGTTCTCTGTAGATCACACTGTCAGCGGTGGTTGTAGATCGGTGTATGATGGGGGTCATTGTTCTCTGTAGATCACACTGTCAGCGGTGGATGTAGATCGGTGTCTGATGGGAGTCATTGTTCCCTGTAGATCACACTGTCAGCGGTGGATGTAGATCGGTGTCTGATGGGGGTCATTGTTCCCTGTAGATCACACTGTCAGCGGTGGATGTAGATCGGTGTCTGATGGGAGTCATTGTTCTCTGTAGATCACACTGTCAGCGGTGGATGTAGATCGGTGTCTGATGGGGGTCATTGTTCTCTGTAGATCACACTGTCAGCGGTGGATGTAGATCGGTGTATGATGGGAGTCATTGTTCTCTGTAGATCACACTGTCAGCGGTGGATGTAGATCGGTGTATGATGGGGGTCATTGTTCTCTGTAGATCACACTGTCAGCGGTGGTTGTAGATCGGTGTATGATGGGAGTCATTGTTCTCTGTAGATCACACTGTCAGCGGTGGATGTAGATCGGTGTCTGATGGGGGTCATTGTTCTCTGTAGATCACACTGTCAGCGGTGGATGTAGATCGGTGTATGATGGGAGTCATTGTTCTCTGTAGATCACACTGTCAGCGGTGGATGTAGATCGGTGTCTGATGGGGGTCATTGTTCCCTGTAGATCACACTGTCAGCGGTGGATGTAGATCGGTGTATGATGGGAGTCATTGTTCTCTGTAGATCACACTGTCAGCGGTGGTTGTAGATCGGTGTCTGATGGGGGTCATTGTTCTCTGTAGATCACACTGTCAGCGGTGGATGTAGATCGGTGTATGATGGGGGTCATTGTTCTCTGTAGATCACACTGTCAGCGGTGGATGTAGATCGGTGTCTGATGGGAGTCATTGTTCCCTGTAGATCACACTGTCAGCGGTGGTTGTAGATCGGTGTATGATGGGGGTCATTGTTCTCTGTAGATCACACTGTCAGCGGTGGTTGTAGATCGGTGTCTGATGGGGGTCATTGTTCCCTGTAGATCACACTGTCAGCGGTGGATGTAGATCGGTGTCTGATGGGGGTCATTGTTCTCTGTAGATCACACTGTCAGCGGTGGTTGTAGATCGGTGTCTGATGGGGGTCATTGTTCTCTGTAGATCACACGGTCAGCGGTGGATGTAGATCGGTGTCTGATGGGAGTCATTGTTCTCTGTAGATCACACTGTCAGCGGTGGATGTAGATCGGTGTCTGATGGGAGTCATTGTTCTCTGTAGATCACACTGTCAGCGGTGGTTGTAGATCGGTGTCTGATGGGAGTCATTGTTCCCTGTAGATCACACTGTCAGCGGTGGATGTAGATCGGTGTCTGATGGGGGTCATTGTTCTCTGTAGATCACACTGTCAGCGGTGGATGTAGATCGGTGTCTGATGGGGGTCATTGTTCTCTGTAGATCACACTGTCAGCGGTGGATGTAGATCGGTGTATGATGGGAGTCATTGTTCCCTGTAGATCACACTGTCAGCGGTGGATGTAGATCGGTGTATGATGGGAGTCATTGTTCTCTGTAGATCACACTGTCAGCGGTGGATGTAGATCGGTGTATGATGGGGGTCATTGTTCTCTGTAGATCACACTGTCAGCGGTGGATGTAGATCGGTGTCTGATGGGAGTCATTGTTCTCTGTAGATCACACTGTCAGCGGTGGTTGTAGATCGGTGTATGATGGGGGTCATTGTTCTCTGTAGATCACACTGTCAGCGGTGGATGTAGATCGGTGTATGATGGGGGTCATTGTTCTCTGTAGATCACACTGTCAGCGGTGGATGTAGATCGGTGTCTGATGGGAGTCATTGTTCTCTGTAGATCACACTGTCAGCGGTGGATATAGATCGGTGTCTGATGGGGGTCATTGTTCTCTGTAGATCACACTGTCAGCGGTGGTTGTAGATCGGTGTCTGATGGGAGTCATTGTTCCCTGTAGATCACACTGTCAGCGGTGGATGTAGATCGGTGTCTGATGGGAGTCATTGTTCCCTGTAGATCACACTGTCAGCGGCGGTTGTAGATCGGTGTCTGATGGGAGTCATTGTTCCCTGTAGATCACACTGTCAGCGGTGGATGTAGATCGGTGTCTGATGGGAGTCATTGTTCTCTGTAGATCACACTGTCAGCGGTGGATGTAGATCGGTGTCTGATGGGAGTCATTGTTCCCTGTAGATCACACTGTCAGCGGCGGTTGTAGATCGGTGTCTGATGGGGGTCATTGTTCTCTGTAGATCACACTGTCAGCGGTGGATGTAGATCGGTGTCTGATGGGAGTCATTGTTCTCTGTAGATCACACTGTCAGCGGTGGATGTAGATCGGTGTCTGATGGGGGTCATTGTTCTCTGTAGATCACACTGTCAGCGGTGGATGTAGATCGGTGTATGATGGGAGTCATTGTTCTCTGTAGATCACACTGTCAGCGGTGGTTGTAGATCGGTGTATGATGGGAGTCATTGTTCTCTGTAGATCACACTGTCAGCGGTGGATGTAGATCGGTGTCTGATGGGAGTCATTGTTCTCTGTAGATCACACTGTCAGCGGTGGATGTAGATCGGTGTATGATGGGGGTCATTGTTCTCTGTAGATCACACTGTCAGCGGTGGATGTAGATCGGTGTCTGATGGGAGTCATTGTTCTCTGTAGATCACACTGTCAGCGGTGGATGTAGATCGGTGTCTGATGGGAGTCATTGTTCTCTGTAGATCACACTGTCAGCGGTGGTTGTAGATCGGTGTATGATGGGGGTCATTGTTCTCTGTAGATCACACTGTCAGCGGTGGATATAGATCGGTGTCTGATGGGGGTCATTGTTCTCTGTAGATCACACTGTCAGCGGTGGTTGTAGATCGGTGTCTGATGGGGGTCATTGTTCTCTGTAGATCACACTGTCAGCGGTGGATGTAGATCGGTGTATGATGGGGGTCATTGTTCTCTGTAGATCACACTGTCAGCGGTGGATGTAGATCGGTGTCTGATGGGAGTCATTGTTCTCTGTAGATCACACTGTCAGCGGTGGATGTAGATCGGTGTCTGATGGGGGTCATTGTTCTCTGTAGATCACACTGTCAGCGGTGGATGTAGATCGGTGTATGATGGGGGTCATTGTTCTCTGTAGATCACACTGTCAGCGGTGGATGTAGATCGGTGTATGATGGGGGTCATTGTTCTCTGTAGATCACACTGTCAGCGGTGGATGTAGATCGGTGTCTGATGGGGGTCATTGTTCTCTGTAGATCACACTGTCAGCGGTGGATGTAGATCGGTGTCTGATGGGAGTCATTGTTCCCTGTAGATCACACTGTCAGCGGTGGATGTAGATCGGTGTCTGATGGGAGTCATTGTTCCCTGTAGATCACACTGTCAGCGGTGGTTGTAGATCGGTATCTGATGGGAGTCATTGTTCCCTGTAGATCACACTGTCAGCGGTGGATGTAGATCGGTGTCTGATGGGAGTCATTGTTCTCTGTAGATCACACTGTCAGCGGTGGATGTAGATCGGTGTCTGATGGGAGTCATTGTTCCCTGTAGATCACACTGTCAGCGGTGGTTGTAGATCGGTGTCTGATGGGAGTCATTGTTCTCTGTAGATCACACTGTCAGCGGTGGTTGTAGATCGGTGTCTGATGGGGGTCATTGTTCTCTGTAGATCACACTGTCAGCGGTGGATGTAGATCGGTGTCTGATGGGGGTCATTGTTCTCTGTAGATCACACTGTCAGCGGTGGATGTAGATCGGTGTATGATGGGAGTCATTGTTCTCTGTAGATCACACTGTCAGCGGTGGATGTAGATCGGTGTATGATGGGAGTCATTGTTCCCTGTAGATCACACTGTCAGCGGTGGTTGTAGATCGGTGTCTGATGGGGGTCATTGTTCTCTGTAGATCACACTGTCAGCGGTGGTTGTAGATCGGTGTCTGATGGGGGTCATTGTTCTCTGTAGATCACACTGTCAGCGGTGGATGTAGATCGGTGTATGATGGGGGTCATTGTTCTCTGTAGATCACACTGTCAGCGGTGGATGTAGATCGGTGTCTGATGGGAGTCATTGTTCTCTGTAGATCACACTGTCAGCGGTGGATGTAGATCGGTGTCTGATGGGAGTCATTGTTCTCTGTAGATCACACTGTCAGCGGTGGATGTAGATCGGTGTGAGATGGGGGTCATTGTTCTCTGTAGATCACACTGTCAGCGGTGGATGTAGATCGGTGTCTGATGGGAGTCATTGTTCTCTGTAGATCACACTGTCAGCGGTGGATGTAGATCGGTGTATGATGGGAGTCATTGTTCTCTGTAGATCACACTGTCAGCGGTGGATGTAGATCGGTGTATGATGGGGGTCATTGTTCTCTGTAGATCACACTGTCAGCGGTGGATGTAGATCGGTGTATGATGGGGGTCATTGTTCTCTGTAGATCACATTGTCAGCGGTGGATGTAGATCGGTGTCTGATGGGAGTCATTGTTCCCTGTAGATCACACTGTCAGCGGTGGATGTAGATCGGTGTATGATGGGGGTCATTGTTCCCTGTAGATCACACTGTCAGCGGTGGATGTAGATCGGTGTCTGATGGGGGTCATTGTTCTCTGTAGATCACGCTGTCAGCGGTGGATGTAGATCGGTGTCTGATGGGGGTCATTGTTCTCTGTAGATCACACTGTCAGCGGTGGATGTAGATCGGTGTCTGATGGGGGTCATTGTTCTCTGTAGATCACACTGTCAGCGGTGGATGTAGATCGGTGTATGATGGGAGTCATTGTTCTCTGTAGATCACACTGTCAGCGGTGGATGTAGATCGGTGTCTGATGGGAGTCATTGTTCTCTGTAGATCACACTGTCAGCGGTGGATGTAGATCGGTGTCTGATGGGAGTCATTGTTCTCTGTAGATCACACTGTCAGCGGTGGATGTAGATCGGTGTCTGATGGGAGTCATTGTTCTCTGTAGATCACACTGTCAGCGGTGGATGTAGATCGGTGTATGATGGGGGTCATTGTTCTCTGTAGATCACACTGTCAGCGGTGGATGTAGATCGGTGTCTGATGGGAGTCATTGTTCTCTGTAGATCACACTGTCAGCGGTGGATGTAGATCGGTGTCTGATGGGGGTCATTGTTCTCTGTAGATCACACTGTCAGCGGTGGATGTAGATCGGTGTATGATGGGGGTCATTGTTCTCTGTAGATCACACTGTCAGCGGTGGATGTAGATCGGTGTATGATGGGGGTCATTGTTCTCTGTAGATCACACTGTCAGCGGTGGTTGTAGATCGGTGTATGATGGGGGTCATTGTTCTCTGTAGATCACACTGTCAGCGGTGGTTGTAGATCGGTGTCTGATGGGAGTCATTGTTCTCTGTAGATCACACTGTCAGCGGTGGTTGTAGATCGGTGTATGATGGGAGTCATTGTTCTCTGTAGATCACACTGTCAGCGGTGGATGTAGATCGGTGTCTGATGGGAGTCATTGTTCTCTGTAGATCACACTGTCAGCGGTGGTTGTAGATCGGTGTATGATGGGGGTCATTGTTCCCTGTAGATCACACTGTCAGCGGTGGATGTAGATCGGTGTCTGATGGGAGTCATTGTTCTCTGTAGATCACACTGTCAGCGGTGGATGTAGATCGGTGTATGATGGGGGTCATTGTTCTCTGTAGATCACACTGTCAGCGGTGGTTGTAGATCGGTGTATGATGGGGGTCATTGTTCTCTGTAGATCACACTGTCAGCGGTGGATGTAGATCGGTGTCTGATGGGAGTCATTGTTCTCTGTAGATCACACTGTCAGCGGTGGATGTAGATCGGTGTCTGATGGGAGTCATTGTTCTCTGTAGATCACACTGTCAGCGGTGGTTGTAGATCGGTGTATGATGGGGGTCATTGTTCTCTGTAGATCACACTGTCAGCGGTGGATGTAGATCGGTGTCTGATGGGAGTCATTGTTCTCTGTAGATCACACTGTCAGCGGTGGTTGTAGATCGGTGTATGATGGGAGTCATTGTTCTCTGTAGATCACACTGTCAGCGGTGGATGTAGATCGGTGTCTGATGGGAGTCATTGTTCTCTGTAGATCACACTGTCAGCGGTGGATGTAGATCGGTGTCTGATGGGAGTCATTGTTCTCTGTAGATCACACTGTCAGCGGTGGTTGTAGATCGGTGTATGATGGGGGTCATTGTTCTCTGTAGATCACACTGTCAGCGGTGGATGTAGATCGGTGTCTGATGGGAGTCATTGTTCTCTGTAGATCACACTGTCAGCGGTGGATGTAGATCGGTGTCTGATGGGAGTCATTGTTCTCTGTAGATCACACTGTCAGCGGTGGTTGTAGATCGGTGTCTGATGGGGGTCATTGTTCCCTGTAGATCACACTGTCAGCGGTGGATGTAGATCGGTGTCTGATGGGAGTCATTGTTCTCTGTAGATCACACTGTCAGCGGTGGATGTAGATCGGTGTCTGATGGGGGTCATTGTTCTCTGTAGATCACACTGTCAGCGGTGGATGTAGATCGGTGTATGATGGGAGTCATTGTTCTCTGTAGATCACACTGTCAGCGGTGGATGTAGATCGGTGTATGATGGGGGTCATTGTTCTCTGTAGATCACACTGTCAGCGGTGGTTGTAGATCGGTGTCTGATGGGGGTCATTGTTCTCTGTAGATCACACTGTCAGCGGTGGATGTAGATCGGTGTCTGATGGGAGTCATTGTTCTCTGTAGATCACACTGTCAGCGGTGGATGTAGATCGGTGTATGATGGGAGTCATTGTTCTCTGTAGATCACACTGTCAGCGGTGGATGTAGATCGGTGTATGATGGGAGTCATTGTTCTCTGTAGATCACACTGTCAGCGGTGGTTGTAGATCGGTGTCTGATGGGGGTCATTGTTCTCTGTAGATCACACTGTCAGCGGTGGATGTAGATCGGTGTCTGATGGGAGTCATTGTTCTCTGTAGATCACACTGTCAGCGGTGGATGTAGATCGGTGTCTGATGGGAGTCATTGTTCTCTGTAGATCACACTGTCAGCGGTGGATGTAGATCGGTGTCTGATGGGGGTCATTGTTCTCTGTAGATCACACTGTCAGCGGTGGATGTAGATCGGTGTCTGATGGGAGTCATTGTTCTCTGTAGATCACACTGTCAGCGGTGGTTGTAGATCGGTGTCTGATGGGAGTCATTGTTCTCTGTAGATCACACTGTCAGCGGTGGTTGTAGATCGGTGTCTGATGGGAGTCATTGTTCTCTGTAGATCACACTGTCAGCGGTGGATGTAGATCGGTGTCTGATGGGAGTCATTGTTCTCTGTAGATCACACTGTCAGCGGTGGATGTAGATCGGTGTCTGATGGGAGTCATTGTTCTCTGTAGATCACACTGTCAGCGGTGGATGTAGATCGGTGTCTGATGGGAGTCATTGTTCTCTGTAGATCACACTGTCAGCGGTGGTTGTAGATCGGTGTCTGATGGGGGTCATTGTTCTCTGTAGATCACACTGTCAGCGGTGGTTGTAGATCGGTGTCTGATGGGAGTCATTGTTCCCTGTAGATCACACTGTCAGCGGTGGTTGTAGATCGGTGTCTGATGGGAGTCATTGTTCCCTGTAGATCACACTGTCAGCGGTGGATGTAGATCGGTGTCTGATGGGGGTCATTGTTCTCTGTAGATCACACTGTCAGCGGTGGATGTAGATCGGTGTATGATGGGGGTCATTGTTCCCTGTAGATCACACTGTCAGCGGTGGATGTAGATCGGTGTATGATGGGGGTCATTGTTCTCTGTAGATCACACTGTCAGCGGTGGATGTAGATCGGTGTCTGATGGGGGTCATTGTTCTCTGTAGATCACACTGTCAGCGGTGGATGTAGATCGGTGTATGATGGGGGTCATTGTTCCCTGTAGATCACACTGTCAGCGGTGGATGTAGATCGGTGTATGATGGGGGTCATTGTTCCCTGTAGATCACACTGTCAGCGGTGGATGTAGATCGGTGTATGATGGGAGTCATTGTTCTCTGTAGATCACACTGTCAGCGGTGGATGTAGATCGGTGTATGATGGGGGTCATTGTTCCCTGTAGATCACACTGTCAGCGGTGGATGTAGATCGGTGTATGATGGGGGTCATTGTTCCCTGTAGATCACACTGTCAGCGGTGGATGTAGATCGGTGTATGATGGGGGTCATTGTTCCCTGTAGATCACACTGTCAGCGGTGGTTGTAGATCGGTGTCTGATGGGAGTCATTGTTCCCTGTAGATCACACTGTCAGCGGTGGATGTAGATCGGTGTCTGATGGGGGTCATTGTTCCCTGTAGATCACACTGTCAGCGGTGGATGTAGATCGGTGTCTGATGGGAGTCATTGTTCTCTGTAGATCACACTGTCAGCGGTGGATGTAGATCGGTGTCTGATGGGAGTCATTGTTCTCTGTAGATCACACTGTCAGCGGTGGATGTAGATCGGTGTGTGATGGGAGTCATTGTTCTCTGTAGATCACACTGTCAGCGGTGGTTGTAGATCGGTGTATGATGGGGGTCATTGTTCTCTGTAGATCACACTGTCAGCGGTGGATGTAGATCGGTGTCTGATGGGAGTCATTGTTCTCTGTAGATCACACTGTCAGCGGTGGATGTAGATCGGTGTCTGATGGGAGTCATTGTTCCCTGTAGATCACACTGTCAGCGGTGGATGTAGATCGGTGTCTGATGGGGGTCATTGTTCCCTGTAGATCACACTGTCAGCGGTGGATGTAGATCGGTGTCTGATGGGAGTCATTGTTCTCTGTAGATCACACTGTCAGCGGAGGATGTAGATCGGTGTCTGATGGGAGTCATTGTTCCCTGTAGATCACACTGTCAGCGGTGGATGTAGATCGGTGTCTGATGGGGGTCATTGTTCTCTGTAGATCACACTGTCAGCGGTGGATGTAGATCGGTGTATGATGGGAGTCATTGTTCTCTGTAGATCACACTGTCAGCGGTGGATGTAGATCGGTGTCTGATGGGAGTCATTGTTCTCTGTAGATCACACTGTCAGCGGTGGATGTAGATCGGTGTCTGATGGGAGTCATTGTTCCCTGTAGATCACACTGTCAGCGGTGGATGTAGATCGGTGTATGATGGGGGTCATTGTTCCCTGTAGATCACACTGTCAGCGGTGGATGTAGATCGGTGTATGATGGGGGTCATTGTTCCCTGTAGATCACACTGTCAGCGGTGGTTGTAGATCGGTGTCTGATGGGAGTCATTGTTCCCTGTAGATCACACTGTCAGCGGTGGATGTAGATCGGTGTATGATGGGAGTCATTGTTCTCTGTAGATCACACTGTCAGCGGTGGATGTAGATCGGTGTCTGATGGGAGTCATTGTTCTCTGTAGATCACACTGTCAGCGGTGGATGTAGATCGGTGTCTGATGGGGGTCATTGTTCTCTGTAGATCACACTGTCAGCGGTGGATGTAGATCGGTGTATGATGGGAGTCATTGTTCCCTGTAGATCACACTGTCAGCGGTGGATGTAGATCGGTGTATGATGGGGGTCATTGTTCTCTGTAGATCACACTGTCAGCGGTGGTTGTAGATCGGTGTATGATGGGGGTCATTGTTCCCTGTAGATCACACTGTCAGCGGTGGATGTAGATCGGTGTCTGATGGGAGTCATTGTTCTCTGTAGATCACACTGTCAGCGGTGGATGTAGATCGGTGTCTGATGGGAGTCATTGTTCTCTGTAGATCACACTGTCAGCGGTGGATGTAGATCGGTGTATGATGGGAGTCATTGTTGTCTGTAGATCACACTGTCAGCGGTGGATGTAGATCGGTGTCTGATGGGGGTCATTGTTCTCTGTAGATCACACTGTCAGCGGTGGATGTAGATCGGTGTCTGATGGGGGTCATTGTTCTCTGTAGATCACACTGTCAGCGGTGGATGTAGATCGGTGTATGATGGGTGTCATTGTTCTCTGTAGATCACACTGTCAGCGGTGGTTGTAGATCGGTGTCTGATGGGGGTCATTGTTCTCTGTAGATCACACTGTCAGCGGTGGATGTAGATCGGTATCTGATGGGAGTCATTGTTCTCTGTAGATCACACTGTCAGCGGTGGATGTAGATCGGTGTGTGATGGGGGTCATTGTTCTCTGTAGATCACACTGTCAGCGGTGGATGTAGATCGGTGTCTGATGGGGGTCATTGTTCTCTGTAGATCACACTGTCAGCGGTGGATGTAGATCGGTGTATGATGGGAGTCATTGTTCTCTGTAGATCACACTGTCAGCGGTGGTTGTAGATCGGTGTATGATGGGGGTCATTGTTCCCTGTAGATCACACTGTCAGCGGTGGATGTAGATCGGTGTCTGATGGGGGTCATTGTTCTCTGTAGATCACACTGTCAGCGGTGGTTGTAGATCGGTGTATGATGGGAGTCATTGTTCTCTGTAGATCACACTGTCAGCGGTGGATGTAGATCGGTGTCTGATGGGGGTCATTGTTCTCTGTAGATCACACTGTCAGCGGTGGTTGTAGATCGGTGTATGATGGGGGTCATTGTTCTCTGTAGATCACACTGTCAGCGGTGGATGTAGATCGGTGTCTGATGGGGGTCATTGTTCTCTGTAGATCACACTGTCAGCGGTGGATGTAGATCGGTGTCTGATGGGAGTCATTGTTCCCTGTAGATCACACTGTCAGCGGTGGTTGTAGATCGGTGTCTGATGGGGGTCATTGTTCCCTGTAGATCACACTGTCAGCGGTGGATGTAGATCGGTGTCTGATGGGGGTCATTGTTCCCTGTAGATCACACTGTCAGCGGTGGATGTAGATCGGTGTCTGATGGGGGTCATTGTTCTCTGTAGATCACACTGTCAGCGGTGGTTGTAGATCGGTGTATGATGGGGGTCATTGTTCTCTGTAGATCACACTGTCAGCGGTGGATGTAGATCGGTGTCTGATGGGAGTCATTGTTCTCTGTAGATCACACTGTCAGCGGTGGTTGTAGATCGGTGTATGATGGGGGTCATTGTTCTCTGTAGATCACACTGTCAGCGGTGGATGTAGATCGGTGTCTGATGGGAGTCATTGTTCTCTGTAGATCACACTGTCAGCGGTGGTTGTAGATCGGTGTCTGATGGGGGTCATTGTTCTCTGTAGATCACACTGTCAGCGGTGGATGTAGATCGGTGTCTGATGGGAGTCATTGTTCTCTGTAGATCACACTGTCAGCGGTGGATGTAGATCGGTGTATGATGGGAGTCATTGTTCTCTGTAGATCACACTGTCAGCGGTGGTTGTAGATCGGTGTCTGATGGGAGTCATTGTTCTCTGTAGATCACACTGTCAGCGGTGGATGTAGATCGGTGTCTGATGGGGGTCATTGTTCCCTGTAGATCACACTGTCAGCGGTGGATGTAGATCGGTGTCTGATGGGGGTCATTGTTCTCTGTAGATCACACTGTCAGCGGTGGATGTAGATCGGTGTCTGATGGGGGTCATTGTTCTCTGTAGATCACACTGTCAGCGGTGGATGTAGATCGGTGTCTGATGGGAGTCATTGTTCTCTGTAGATCACACTATCAGCGGTGGATGTAGATCGGTGTCTGATGGGAGTCATTGTTCTCTGTAGATCACACTGTCAGCGGTGGTTGTAGATCGGTGTATGATGGGAGTCATTGTTCTCTGTAGATCACACTGTCAGCGGTGGTTGTAGATCGGTATCTGATGGGAGTCATTGTTCTCTGTAGATCACACTGTCAGCGGTGGATGTAGATCGGTGTCTGATGGGGGTCATTGTTCTCTGTAGATCACACTGTCAGCGGTGGTTGTAGATCGGTGTATGATGGGAGTCATTGTTCTCTGTAGATCACACTGTCAGCGGTGGTTGTAGATCGGTGTCTGATGGGAGTCATTGTTCTCTGTAGATCACACTGTCAGCGGTGGTTGTAGATCGGTGTCTGATGGGGGTCATTGTTCTCTGTAGATCACACTGTCAGCGGTGGATGTAGATCGGTGTATGATGGGAGTCATTGTTCTCTGTAGATCACACTGTCAGCGGTGGATGTAGATCGGTGTATGATGGGGGTCATTGTTCTCTGTAGATCACACTGTCAGCGGTGGTTGTAGATCGGTGTCTGATGGGAGTCATTGTTCCCTGTAGATCACACTGTCAGCGGTGGATGTAGATCGGTGTCTGATGGGAGTCATTGTTCTCTGTAGATCACACTGTCAGCGGTGGATGTAGATCGGTGTCTGATGGGGGTCATTGTTCTCTGTAGATCACACTGTCAGCGGTGGATGTAGATCGGTGTATGATGGGGGTCATTGTTCTCTGTAGATCACACTGTCAGCGGTGGATGTAGATCGGTGTCTGATGGGGGTCATTGTTCTCTGTAGATCACACTGTCAGCGGTGGTTGTAGATCGGTGTATGATGGGGGTCATTGTTCCCTGTAGATCACACTGTCAGCGGTGGATGTAGATCGGTGTCTGATGGGGGTCATTGTTCTCTGTAGATCACACTGTCAGCGGTGGATGTAGATCGGTGTATGATGGGGGTCATTGTTCTCTGTAGATCACACTGTCAGCGGTGGATGTAGATCGGTGTCTGATGGGGGTCATTGTTCTCTGTAGATCACACTGTCAGCGGTGGATGTAGATCGGTGTCTGATGGGAGTCATTGTTCTCTGTAGATCACACTGTCAGCGGTGGATGTAGATCGGTGTCTGATGGGGGTCATTGTTCTCTGTAGATCACACTGTCAGCGGTGGATGTAGATCGGTGTCTGATGGGAGTCATTGTTCTCTGTAGATCACACTGTCAGCGGTGGATGTAGATCGGTGTCTGATGGGGGTCATTGTTCTCTGTAGATCACACTGTCAGCGGTGGATGTAGATCGGTGTCTGATGGGGGTCATTGTTCTCTGTAGATCACACTGTCAGCGGTGGATGTAGATCGGTGTATGATGGGGGTCATTGTTCTCTGTAGATCACACTGTCAGCGGTGGATGTAGATCGGTGTCTGATGGGGGTCATTGTTCTCTGTAGATCACACTGTCAGCGGTGGTTGTAGATCGGTGTATGATGGGGGTCATTGTTCTCTGTAGATCACACTGTCAGCGGTGGATGTAGATCGGTGTATGATGGGGGTCATTGTTCTCTGTAGATCACACTGTCAGCGGTGGATGTAGATCGGTGTCTGATGGGGGTCATTGTTCTCTGTAGATCACACTGTCAGCGGTGGATGTAGATCGGTGTCTGATGGGGGTCATTGTTCTCTGTAGATCACACTGTCAGCGGTGGTTGTAGATCGGTGTATGATGGGGGTCATTGTTCTCTGTAGATCACACTGTCAGCGGTGGATGTAGATCGGTGTCTGATGGGAGTCATTGTTCTCTGTAGATCACACTGTCAGCGGTGGTTGTAGATCGGTGTCTGATGGGAGTCATTGTTCTCTGTAGATCACACTGTCAGCGGTGGATGTAGATCGGTGTCTGATGGGGGTCATTGTTCTCTGTAGATCACACTGTCAGCGGTGGATGTAGATCGGTGTCTGATGGGGGTCATTGTTCTCTGTAGATCACACTGTCAGCGGTGGATGTAGATCGGTGTCTGATGGGGGTCATTGTTCTCTGTAGATCACACTGTCAGCGGTGGATGTAGATCGGTGTATGATGGGAGTCATTGTTCTCTGTAGATCACACTGTCAGCGGTGGTTGTAGATCGGTGTATGATGGGAGTCATTGTTCTCTGTAGATCACACTGTCAGCGGTGGTTGTAGATCGGTGTCTGATGGGAGTCATTGTTCTCTGTAGATCACACTGTCAGCGGTGGATGTAGATCGGTGTATGATGGGGGTCATTGTTCTCTGTAGATCACACTGTCAGCGGTGGATGTAGATCGGTGTATGATGGGAGTCATTGTTCTCTGTAGATCACACTGTCAGCGGTGGATGTAGATCGGTGTATGATGGGGGTCATTGTTCTCTGTAGATCACACTGTCAGCGGTGGATGTAGATCGGTGTCTGATGGGAGTCATTGTTCTCTGTAGATCACACTGTCAGCGGTGGATGTAGATCGGTGTCTGATGGGGGTCATTGTTCCCTGTAGATCACACTGTCAGCGGTGGATGTAGATCGGTGTCTGATGGGAGTCATTGTTCTCTGTAGATCACACTGTCAGCGGTGGATGTAGATCGGTGTCTGATGGGAGTCATTGTTCCCTGTAGATCACACTGTCAGCGGTGGATGTAGATCGGTGTCTGATGGGGGTCATTGTTCCCTGTAGATCACACTGTCAGCGGTGGTTGTAGATCGGTGTATGATGGGAGTCATTGTTCTCTGTAGATCACACTGTCAGCGGTGGATGTAGATCGGTGTCTGATGGGAGTCATTGTTCTCTGTAGATCACACTGTCAGCGGTGGATGTAGATCGGTGTCTGATGGGAGTCATTGTTCCCTGTAGATCACACTGTCAGCGGTGGTTGTAGATCGGTGTCTGATGGGATTCATTGTTCTCTGTAGATCACACTGTCAGCGGTGGATGTAGATCGGTGTATGATGGGAGTCATTGTTCCCTGTAGATCACACTGTCAGCGGTGGATGTAGATCGGTGTCTGATGGGAGTCATTGTTCCCTGTAGATCACACTGTCAGCGGTGGATGTAGATCGGTGTATGATGGGAATCATTGTTCTCTGTAGATCACACTGTCAGCGGTGGATGTAGATCGGTGTCTGATGGGAGTCATTGTTCTCTGTAGATCACACTGTCAGCGGTGGATGTAGATCGGTGTATGATGGGGGTCATTGTTCTCTGTAGATCACACTGTCAGCGGTGGATGTAGATCGGTGTCTGATGGGGGTCATTGTTCTCTGTAGATCACACTGTCAGCGGTGGATGTAGATCGGTGTATGATGGGGGTCATTGTTCTCTGTAGATCACACTGTCAGCGGTGGTTGTAGATCGGTGTCTGATGGGGGTCATTGTTCTCTGTAGATCACACTGTCAGCGGTGGATGTAGATCGGTGTATGATGGGAGTCATTGTTCTCTGTAGATCACACTGTCAGCGGTGGATGTAGATCGGTGTCTGATGGGAGTCATTGTTCTCTGTAGATCACACTGTCAGCGGTGGATGTAGATCGGTGTCTGATGGGAGTCATTGTTCTCTGTAGATCACACTGTCAGCGGTGGATGTAGATCGGTGTATGATGGGAGTCATTGTTCTCTGTAGATCACACTGTCAGCGGTGGATGTAGATCGGTGTCTGATGGGAGTCATTGTTCTCTGTAGATCACACTGTCAGCGGTGGATGTAGATCGGTGTCTGATGGGAGTCATTGTTCTCTGTAGATCACACTGTCAGCGGTGGATGTAGATCGGTGTCTGATGGGAGTCATTGTTCTCTGTAGATCACACTGTCAGCGGTGGATGTAGATCGGTGTCTGATGGGAGTCATTGTTCCCTGTAGATCACACTGTCAGCGGTGGATGTAGATCGGTGTCTGATGGGAGTCATTGTTCCCTGTAGATCACACTGTCAGCGGTGGATGTAGATCGGTGTCTGATGGGGGTCATTGTTCCCTGTAGATCACACTGTCAGCGGTGGTTGTAGATCGGTGTATGATGGGAGTCATTGTTCTCTGTAGATCACACTGTCAGCGGTGGATGTAGATCGGTGTATGATGGGAGTCATTGTTCTCTGTAGATCACACTGTCAGCGGTGGATGTAGATCGGTGTATGATGGGAGTCATTGTTCTCTGTAGATCACACTGTCAGCGGAGGATGTAGATCGGTGTATGATGGGGGTCATTGTTCTCTGTAGATCACACTGTCAGCGGTGGATGTAGATCGGTGTCTGATGGGAGTCATTGTTCTCTGTAGATCACACTGTCAGCGGTGGATGTAGATCGGTGTATGATGGGAGTCATTGTTCTCTGTAGATCACACTGTCAGCGGTGGATGTAGATCGGTGTATGATGAGGGTCATTGTTCTCTGTAGATCACACTGTCAGCGGTGGTTGTAGATCGGTGTCTGATGGGGGTCATTGTTCTCTGTAGATCACACTGTCAGCGGTGGATGTAGATCGGTGTCTGATGGGGGTCATTGTTCTCTGTAGATCACACTGTCAGCGGTGGTTGTAGATCGGTGTCTGATGGGGGTCATTGTTCCCTGTAGATCACACTGTCAGCGGTGGATGTAGATCGGTGTCTGATGGGGGTCATTGTTCCCTGTAGATCACACTGTCAGCGGTGGATGTAGATCGGTGTCTGATGGGGGTCATTGTTCCCTGTAGATCACACTGTCAGCGGTGGATGTAGATCGGTGTCTGATGGGGGTCATTGTTCTCTGTAGATCACACTGTCAGCGGTGGATGTAGATCGGTGTATGATGGGGGTCATTGTTCTCTGTAGATCACACTGTCAGCGGTGGTTGTAGATCGGTGTCTGATGGGGGTCATTGTTCTCTGTAGATCACACTGTCAGCGGTGGATGTAGATCGGTGTCTGATGGGGGTCATTGTTCTCTGTAGATCACACTGTCAGCGGTGGATGTAGATCGGTGTCTGATGGGAGTCATTGTTCTCTGTAGATCACACTGTCAGCGGTGGATGTAGATCGGTGTATGATGGGAGTCATTGTTCCCTGTAGATCACACTGTCAGCGGTGGATGTAGATCGGTGTCTGATGGGGGTCATTGTTCTCTGTAGATCACACTGTCAGCGGTGGATGTAGATCGGTGTATGATGGGAGTCATTGTTCCCTGTAGATCACACTGTCAGCGGTGGATGTAGATCGGTGTATGATGGGAGTCATTGTTCTCTGTAGATCACACTGTCAGCGGTGGATGTAGATCGGTGTATGATGGGGGTCATTGTTCTCTGTAGATCACACTGTCAGCGGTGGATGTAGATCGGTGTCTGATGGGGGTCATTGTTCTCTGTAGATCACACTGTCAGCGGTGGTTGTAGATCGGTGTCTGATGGGGGTCATTGTTCTCTGTAGATCACACTGTCAGCGGTGGATATAGATCGGTGTATGATGGGGGTCATTGTTCTCTGTAGATCACACTGTCAGCGGTGGATGTAGATCGGTGTCTGATGGGGGTCATTGTTCTCTGTAGATCACACTGTCAGCGGTGGATATAGATCGGTGTATGATGGGGGTCATTGTTCTCTGTAGATCACACTGTCAGCGGTGGATGTAGATCGGTGTCTGATGGGGGTCATTGTTCTCTGTAGATCACACTGTCAGCGGTGTATCGGTGTATGATGGGGGTCATTGTTCTCTGTAGATCACACTGTCAGCGGTGGATGTAGATCGGTGTATGATGGGAGTCATTGTTCTCTGTAGATCACACTGTCAGCGGTGGATGTAGATCGGTGTATGATGGGAGTCATTGTTCTCTGTAGATCACACTGTCAGCGGTGGATGTAGATCGGTGTCTGATGGGGGTCATTGTTCTCTGTAGATCACACTGTCAGCGGTGGTTGTAGATCGGTGTCTGATGGGGGTCATTGTTCTCTGTAGATCACACTGTCAGCGGTGGATATAGATCGGTGTATGATGGGGGTCATTGTTCTCTGTAGATCACACTGTCAGCGGTGGATGTAGATCGGTGTCTGATGGGGGTCATTGTTCTCTGTAGATCACACTGTCAGCGGTGTATCGGTGTATGATGGGGGTCATTGTTCTCTGTAGATCACACTGTCAGCGGTGGTTGTAGATCGGTGTCTGATGGGAGTCATTGTTCTCTGTAGATCACACTGTCAGCGGTGGATGTAGATCGGTGTATGATGGGAGTCATTGTTCTCTGTAGATCACACTGTCAGCGGTGGTTGTAGATCGGTGTATGATGGGGGTCATTGTTCTCTGTAGATCACGCTGTCAGCGGTGGATGTAGATCGGTGTCTGATGGGGGTCATTGTTCTCTGTAGATCACACTGTCAGCGGTGGATGTAGATCGGTGTCTGATGGGGGTCATTGTTCCCTGTAGATCACACTGTCAGCGGTGGATGTAGATCGGTGTCTGATGGGAGTCATTGTTCTCTGTAGATCACACTGTCAGCGGTGGATGTAGATCGGTGTATGATGGGAGTCATTGTTCTCTGTAGATCACACTGTCAGCGGTGGATGTAGATCGGTGTCTGATGGGAGTCATTGTTCTCTGTAGATCACACTGTCAGCGGTGGATGTAGATCGGTGTCTGATGGGGGTCATTGTTCTCTGTAGATCACACTGTCAGCGGTGGTTGTAGATCGGTGTCTGATGGGGGTCATTGTTCTCTGTAGATCACACTGTCAGCGGTGGTTGTAGATCGGTGTCTGATGGGGGTCATTGTTCCCTGTAGATCACACTGTCAGCGGTGGTTGTAGATCGGTGTATGATGGGAGTCATTGTTCCCTGTAGATCACACTGTCAGCGGTGGATGTAGATCGGTGTCTGATGGGGGTCATTGTTCTCTGTAGATCACACTGTCAGCGGTGGTTGTAGATCGGTGTCTGATGGGGGTCATTGTTCCCTGTAGATCACACTGTCAGCGGTGGATGTAGATCGGTGTCTGATGGGAGTCATTGTTCTCTGTAGATCACACTGTCAGCGGTGGATGTAGATCGGTGTATGATGGGGGTCATTGTTCCCTGTAGATCACACTGTCAGCGGTGGATGTAGATCGGTGTCTGATGGGGGTCATTGTTCCCTGTAGATCACACTGTCAGCGGTGGATGTAGATCGGTGTCTGATGGGGGTCATTGTTCTCTGTAGATCACACTGTCAGCGGTGGATGTAGATCGGTGTATGATGGGGGTCATTGTTCTCTGTAGATCACACTGTCAGCGGTGGATGTAGATCGGTGTATGATGGGGGTCATTGTTCTCTGTAGATCACACTGTCAGCGGTGGTTGTAGATCGGTGTCTGATGGGGGTCATTGTTCTCTGTAGATCACACTGTCAGCGGTGGATGTAGATCGGTGTATGATGGGAGTCATTGTTCTCTGTAGATCACACTGTCAGCGGTGGATGTAGATCGGTGTATGATGGGGGTCATTGTTCCCTGTAGATCACACTGTCAGCGGTGGATGTAGATCGGTGTCTGATGGGGGTCATTGTTCCCTGTAGATCACACTGTCAGCGGTGGATGTAGATCGGTGTATGATGGGGGTCATTGTTCTCTGTAGATCACACTGTCAGCGGTGGATGTAGATCGGTGTATGATGGGAGTCATTGTTCCCTGTAGATCACACTGTCAGCGGTGGATGTAGATCGGTGTCTGATGGGGGTCATTGTTCCCTGTAGATCACACTGTCAGCGGTGGTTGTAGATCGGTGTATGATGGGGGTCATTGTTCTCTGTAGATCACACTGTCAGCGGTGGTTGTAGATCGGTGTCTGATGGGGGTCATTGTTCTCTGTAGATCACACTGTCAGCGGTGGATGTAGATCGGTGTATGATGGGGGTCATTGTTCTCTGTAGATCACACTGTCAGCGGTGGATGTAGATCGGTGTATGATGGGTGTCATTGTTCTCTGTAGATCACACTGTCAGCGGTGGTTGTAGATCGGTGTCTGATGGGGGTCATTGTTCTCTGTAGATCACACTGTCAGCGGTGGATGTAGATCGGTGTCTGATGGGAGTCATTGTTCTCTGTAGATCACACTGTCAGCGGTGGATGTAGATCGGTGTCTGATGGGGGTCATTGTTCTCTGTAGATCACACTGTCAGCGGTGGATGTAGATCGGTGTATGATGGGGGTCATTGTTCTCTGTAGATCACACTGTCAGCGGTGGTTGTAGATCGGTGTCTGATGGGGGTCATTGTTCTCTGTAGATCACACTGTCAGCGGTGGATGTAGATCGGTGTATGATGGGAGTCATTGTTCTCTGTAGATCACACTGTCAGCGGTGGATGTAGATCGGTGTATGATGGGGGTCATTGTTCCCTGTAGATCACACTGTCAGCGGTGGATGTAGATCGGTGTCTGATGGGAGTCATTGTTCTCTGTAGATCACACTGTCAGCGGTGGATGTAGATCGGTGTCTGATGGGAGTCATTGTTCTCTGTAGATCACACTGTCAGCGGTGGATGTAGATCGGTGTATGATGGGGGTCATTGTTCCCTGTAGATCACACTGTCAGCGGTGGTTGTAGATCGGTGTATGATGGGAGTCATTGTTCTCTGTAGATCACACTGTCAGCGGTGGATGTAGATCGGTGTCTGATGGGGGTCATTGTTCTCTGTAGATCACACTGTCAGCGGTGGATGTAGATCGGTGTCTGATGGGAGTCATTGTTCTCTGTAGATCACACTGTCAGCGGTGGATGTAGATCGGTGTATGATGGGGGTCATTGTTCCCTGTAGATCACACTGTCAGCGGTGGATGTAGATCGGTGTATGATGGGAGTCATTGTTCTCTGTAGATCACACTGTCAGCGGTGGTTGTAGATCGGTGTCTGATGGGAGTCATTGTTCTCTGTAGATCACACTGTCAGCGGTGGATGTAGATCGGTGTCTGATGGGGGTCATTGTTCTCTGTAGATCACACTGTCAGCGGTGGATGTAGATCGGTGTCTGATGGGAGTCATTGTTCTCTGTAGATCACACTGTCAGCGGTGGATGTAGATCGGTGTCTGATGGGGGTCATTGTTCTCTGTAGATCACACTGTCAGCGGTGGATGTAGATCGGTGTCTGATGGGGGTCATTGTTCCCTGTAGATCACACTGTCAGCGGTGGATGTAGATCGGTGTCTGATGGGAGTCATTGTTCTCTGTAGATCACACTGTCAGCGGTGGATGTAGATCGGTGTCTGATGGGGGTCATTGTTCTCTGTAGATCACACTGTCAGCGGTAGATCGGTGTCTGATGGGAGTCATTGTTCCCTGTAGATCACACTGTCAGCGGTAGATCGGTGTCTGATGGGAGTCATTGTTCTCTGTAGATCACACTGTCAGCGGTGGATGTAGATCGGTGTATGATGGGGGTCATTGTTCTCTGTAGATCACACTGTCAGCGGTGGTTATAGATCGGTGTATGATGGGGGTCATTGTTCTCTGTAGATCACACTGTCAGCGGTGGATGTAGATCGGTGTCTGATGGGAGTCATTGTTCTCTGTAGATCACACTGTCAGCGGTGGATGTAGATCGGTGTCTGATGGGAGTCATTGTTCTCTGTAGATCACACTGTCAGCGGTGGATGTAGATCGGTGTCTGATGGGGGTCATTGTTCCCTGTAGATCACACTGTCAGCGGTGGATGTAGATCGGTGTCTGATGGGGGTCATTGTTCTCTGTAGATCACACTGTCAGCGGTGGATGTAGATCGGTGTATGATGGGAGTCATTGTTCTCTGTAGATCACACTGTCAGCGGTGGATGTAGATCGGTGTATGATGGGGGTCATTGTTCTCTGTAGATCACACTGTCAGCGGTGTATGTAGATCGGTGTATGATGGGAGTCATTGTTCCCTGTAGATCACACTGTCAGCGGTGGATGTAGATCGGTGTATGATGGGGGTCATTGTTCTCTGTAGATCACACTGTCAGCGGTGGATGTAGATCGGTGTCTGATGGGAGTCATTGTTCTCTGTAGATCACACTGTCAGCGGTGGATGTAGATCGGTGTCTGATGGGGGTCATTGTTCTCTGTAGATCACACTGTCAGCGGTGGTTGTAGATCGGTGTCTGATGGGAGTCATTGTTCTCTGTAGATCACACTGTCAGCGGTGGATGTAGATCGGTGTCTGATGGGGGTCATTGTTCCCTGTAGATCACACTGTCAGCGGTGGATGTAGATCGGTGTATGATGGGGGTCATTGTTCTCTGTAGATCACACTGTCAGCGGTGGATGTAGATCGGTGTATGATGGGAGTCATTGTTCCCTGTAGATCACACTGTCAGCGGTGGTTGTAGATCGGTGTCTGATGGGAGTCATTGTTCTCTGTAGATCACACTGTCAGCGGTGGTTGTAGATCGGTGTCTGATGGGGGTCATTGTTCCCTGTAGATCACACTGTCAGCGGTGGATGTAGATCGGTGTATGATGGGGGTCATTGTTCTCTGTAGATCACACTGTCAGCGGTGGTTGTAGATCGGTGTCTGATGGGAGTCATTGTTCTCTGTAGATCACACTGTCAGCGGTGGATGTAGATCGGTGTATGATGGGAGTCATTGTTCTCTGTAGATCACACTGTCAGCGGTGGATGTAGATCGGTGTATGATGGGGGTCATTGTTCTCTGTAGATCACACTGTCAGCGGTGGATGTAGATCGGTGTATGATGGGAGTCATTGTTCCCTGTAGATCACACTGTCAGCGGTGGTTGTAGATCGGTGTCTGATGGGAGTCATTGTTCTCTGTAGATCACACTGTCAGCGGTGGTTGTAGATCGGTGTCTGATGGGGGTCATTGTTCCCTGTAGATCACACTGTCAGCGGTGGATGTAGATCGGTGTATGATGGGAGTCATTGTTCTCTGTAGATCACACTGTCAGCGGTGGATGTAGATCGGTGTATGATGGGGGTCATTGTTCTCTGTAGATCACACTGTCAGCGGTGGTTGTAGATCGGTGTCTGATGGGGGTCATTGTTCCCTGTAGATCACACTGTCAGCGGTGGTTGTAGATCGGTGTATGATGGGAGTCATTGTTCTCTGTAGATCACACTGTCAGCGGTGGATGTAGATCGGTGTATGATGGGAGTCATTGTTCTCTGTAGATCACACTGTCAGCGGTGGATGTAGATCGGTGTATGATGGGAGTCATTGTTCCCTGTAGATCACACTGTCAGCGGTGGATGTAGATCGGTCTCTGATGGGAGTCATTGTTCTCTGTAGATCACACTGTCAGCGGTGGATGTAGATCGGTGTATGATGGGGGTCATTGTTCTCTGTAGATCACACTGTCAGCGGTGGATGTAGATCGGTGTCTGATGGGGGTCATTGTTCTCTGTAGATCACACTGTCAGCGGTGGATGTAGATCGGTGTCTGATGGGGGTCATTGTTCTCTGTAGATCACACTGTCAGCGGTGGATGTAGATCGGTGTCTGATGGGAGTCATTGTTCTCTGTAGATCACACTGTCAGCGGTGGATGTAGATCGGTGTATGATGGGGGTCATTGTTCTCTGTAGATCACACTGTCAGCGGTGGATGTAGATCGGTGTCTGATGGGAGTCATTGTTCTCTGTAGATCACACTGTCAGCGGTGTTTGTAGATCGGTGTATGATGGGAGTCATTGTTCTCTGTAGATCACACTGTCAGCGGTGGATGTAGATCGGTGTCTGATGGGGGTCATTGTTCTCTGTAGATCACACTGTCAGCGGTGGATGTAGATCGGTGTATGATGGGGGTCATTGTTCTCTGTAGATCACACTGTCAGCGGTGGATGTAGATCGGTGTATGATGGGAGTCATTGTTCCCTGTAGATCACACTGTCAGCGGTGGATGTAGATCGGTGTCTGATGGGAGTCATTGTTCCCTGTAGATCACACTGTCAGCGGTGGATGTAGATCGGTGTATGATGGGGGTCATTGTTCCCTGTAGATCACACTGTCAGCGGTGGATGTAGATCGGTGTCTGATGGGAGTCATTGTTCCCTGTAGATCACACTGTCAGCGGTGGATGTAGATCGGTGTATGATGGGGGTCATTGTTCTCTGTAGATCACACTGTCAGCGGTGGATGTAGATCGGTGTCTGATGGGGGTCATTGTTCTCTGTAGATCACACTGTCAGCGGTGGATGTAGATCGGTGTCTGATGGGGGTCATTGTTCTCTGTAGATCACACTGTCAGCGGTGGATGTAGATCGGTGTATGATGGGAGTCATTGTTCTCTGTAGATCACACTGTCAGCGGTGGATGTAGATCGGTGTATGATGGGGGTCATTGTTCTCTGTAGATCACACTGTCAGCGGTGGATGTAGATCGGTGTCTGATGGGGGTCATTGTTCCCTGTAGATCACACTGTCAGCGGTGGATGTAGATCGGTGTATGATGGGGGTCATTGTTCCCTGTAGATCACACTGTCAGCGGTGGATGTAGATCGGTGTATGATGGGATTCATTGTTCCCTGTAGATCACACTGTCAGCGGTGGTTGTAGATCGGTGTATGATGGGAGTCATTGTTCTCTGTAGATCACACTGTCAGCGGTGGATGTAGATCGGTGTCTGATGGGAGTCATTGTTCTCTGTAGATCACACTGTCAGCGGTAGATGTAGATCGGTGTCTGATGGGGGTCATTGTTCTCTGTAGATCACACTGTCAGCGGTGGATGTAGATCGGTGTCTGATGGGAGTCATTGTTCCCTGTAGATCACACTGTCAGCGGTGGATGTAGATCGGTGTCTGATGGGAGTCATTGTTCTCTGTAGATCACACTGTCAGCGGTGGATGTAGATCGGTGTATGATGGGAGTCATTGTTCTCTGTAGATCACACTGTCAGCGGTGGATGTAGATCGGTGTATGATGGGGGTCATTGTTCTCTGTAGATCACACTGTCAGCGGTGGATGTAGATCGGTGTCTGATGGGGGTCATTGTTCTCTGTAGATCACACTGTCAGCGGTGGATGTAGATCGGTGTCTGATGGGGGTCATTGTTCTCTGTAGATCACACTGTCAGCGGTGGATGTAGATCGGTGTATGATGGGAGTCATTGTTCTCTGTAGATCACACTGTCAGCGGTGGATGTAGATCGGTGTCTGATGGGGGTCATTGTTCTCTGTAGATCACACTGTCAGCGGTGGATGTAGATCGGTGTATGATGGGGGTCATTGTTCTCTGTAGATCACACTGTCAGCGGTGGATGTAGATCGGTGTATGATGGGAGTCATTGTTCTCTGTAGATCACACTGTCAGCGGTGGATGTAGATCGGTGTCTGATGGGGGTCATTGTTCTCTGTAGATCACACTGTCAGCGGTGGATGTAGATCGGTGTATGATGGGAGTCATTGTTCTCTGTAGATCACACTGTCAGCGGTGGATGTAGATCGGTGTCTGATGGGAGTCATTGTTCTCTGTAGATCACACTGTCAGCGGTGGTTGTAGATCGGTGTCTGATGGGAGTCATTGTTCTCTGTAGATCACACTGTCAGCGGTGGATGTAGATCGGTGTCTGATGGGGGTCATTGTTCTCTGTAGATCACACTGTCAGCGGTGGATGTAGATCGGTGTATGATGGGGGTCATTGTTCTCTGTAGATCACACTGTCAGCGGTGGATGTAGATCGGTGTATGATGGGAGTCATTGTTCTCTGTAGATCACACTGTCAGCGGTGGATGTAGATCGGTGTCTGATGGGGGTCATTGTTCTCTGTAGATCACACTGTCAGCGGTGGATGTAGATCGGTGTATGATGGGAGTCATTGTTCTCTGTAGATCACACTGTCAGCGGTGGATGTAGATCGGTGTCTGATGGGGGTCATTGTTCTCTGTAGATCACACTGTCAGCGGTGGATGTAGATCGGTGTATGATGGGAGTCATTGTTCTCTGTAGATCACACTGTCAGCGGTGGATGTAGATCGGTGTCTGATGGGAGTCATTGTTCTCTGTAGATCACACTGTCAGCGGTGGTTGTAGATCGGTGTCTGATGGGAGTCATTGTTCTCTGTAGATCACACTGTCAGCGGTGGTTGTAGATCGGTGTATGATGGGGGTCATTGTTCTCTGTAGATCACACTGTCAGCGGTGGATGTAGATCGGTGTCTGATGGGAGTCATTGTTCTCTGTAGATCACACTGTCAGCGGTGGATGTAGATCGGTGTCTGATGGGGGTCATTGTTCCCTGTAGATCACACTGTCAGCGGTGGATGTAGATCGGTGTATGATGGGGGTCATTGTTCCCTGTAGATCACACTGTCAGCGGTGGATGTAGATCGGTGTATGATGGGGGTCATTGTTCTCTGTAGATCACGCTGTCAGCGGTGGATGTAGATCGGTGTCTGATGGGAGTCATTGTTCTCTGTAGATCACACTGTCAGCGGTGGATGTAGATCGGTGTCTGATGGGGGTCATTGTTCTCTGTAGATCACACTGTCAGCGGTGGATGTAGATCGGTGTATGATGGGGGTCATTGTTCCCTGTAGATCACACTGTCAGCGGTGGTTGTAGATCGGTGTCTGATGGGAGTCATTGTTCTCTGTAGATCACACTGTCAGCGGTGGATGTAGATCGGTGTCTGATGGGAGTCATTGTTCTCTGTAGATCACACTGTCAGCGGTGGATGTAGATCGGTGTCTGATGGGGGTCATTGTTCTCTGTAGATCACACTGTCAGCGGTGGTTGTAGATCGGTGTCTGATGGGAGTCATTGTTCTCTGTAGATCACACTGTCAGCGGTGGTTGTAGATCGGTATCTGATGGGGGTCATTGTTCTCTGTAGATCACACTGTCAGCGGTGGATGTAGATCGGTGTATGATGGGGGTCATTGTTCTCTGTAGATCACACTGTCAGCGGTGGATGTAGATCGGTGTCTGATGGGGGTCATTGTTCCCTGTAGATCACACTGTCAGCGGTGGATGTAGATCGGTGTCTGATGGGAGTCATTGTTCTCTGTAGATCACACTGTCAGCGGTGGTTGTAGATCGGTGTATGATGGGGGTCATTGTTCCCTGTAGATCACACTGTCAGCGGTGGATGTAGATCGGTGTCTGATGGGAGTCATTGTTCTCTGTAGATCACACTGTCAGCGGTGGATGTAGATCGGTGTCTGATGGGGGTCATTGTTCTCTGTAGATCACACTGTCAGCGGTGGATGTAGATCGGTGTATGATGGGGGTCATTGTTCTCTGTAGATCACACTGTCAGCGGTGGATGTAGATCGGTGTCTGATGGGGGTCATTGTTCTCTGTAGATCACACTGTCAGCGGTGGTTGTAGATCGGTGTCTGATGGGAGTCATTGTTCTCTGTAGATCACACTGTCAGCGGTGGATGTAGATCGGTGTCTGATGGGAGTCATTGTTCTCTGTAGATCACACTGTCAGCGGTGGATGTAGATCGGTGTCTGATGGGAGTCATTGTTCTCTGTAGATCACACTGTCAGCGGTGGATGTAGATCGGTGTCTGATGGGAGTCATTGTTCTCTGTAGATCACACTGTCAGCGGTGGATGTAGATCGGTGTCTGATGGGAGTCATTGTTCTCTGTAGATCACACTGTCAGCGGTGGATGTAGATCGGTGTCTGATGGGAGTCATTGTTCTCTGTAGATCACACTGTCAGCGGTGGATGTAGATCGGTGTCTGATGGGAGTCATTGTTCTCTGTAGATCACACTGTCAGCGGTGGTTGTAGATCGGTGTCTGATGGGAGTCATTGTTCCCTGTAGATCACACTGTCAGCGGTGGATGTAGATCGGTGTCTGATGGGGGTCATTGTTCCCTGTAGATCACACTGTCAGCGGTGGTTGTAGATCGGTGTCTGATGGGGGTCATTGTTCTCTGTAGATCACACTGTCAGCGGTGGATGTAGATCGGTGTCTGATGGGGGTCATTGTTCTCTGTAGATCACACTGTCAGCGGTGGATGTAGATCGGTGTCTGATGGGGGTCATTGTTCTCTGTAGATCACACTGTCAGCGGTGGATGTAGATCGGTGTATGATGGGGGTCATTGTTCTCTGTAGATCACACTGTCAGCGGTGGATGTAGATCGGTGTCTGATGGGAGTCATTGTTCTCTGTAGATCACACTGTCAGCGGTGGATGTAGATCGGTGTCTGATGGGAGTCATTGTTCTCTGTAGATCACACTGTCAGCGGTGGTTGTAGATCGGTGTCTGATGGGAGTCATTGTTCCCTGTAGATCACACTGTCAGCGGTGGATGTAGATCGGTGTCTGATGGGGGTCATTGTTCCCTGTAGATCACACTGTCAGCGGTGGATGTAGATCGGTGTCTGATGGGGGTCATTGTTCCCTGTAGATCACACTGTCAGCGGTGGATGTAGATCGGTGTCTGATGGGGGTCATTGTTCCCTGTAGATCACACTGTCAGCGGTGGATGTAGATCGGTGTCTGATGGGGGTCATTGTTCCCTGTAGATCACACTGTCAGCGGTGGATGTAGATCGGTGTCTGATGGGGGTCATTGTTCCCTGTAGATCACACTGTCAGCGGTGGATGTAGATCGGTGTCTGATGGGAGTCATTGTTCTCTGTAGATCACACTGTCAGCGGTGGATGTAGATCGGTGTCTGATGGGAGTCATTGTTCTCTGTAGATCACACTGTCAGCGGTGGATGTAGATCGGTGTCTGATGGGAGTCATTGTTCTCTGTAGATCACACTGTCAGCGGTGGTTGTAGATCGGTGTCTGATGGGAGTCATTGTTCCCTGTAGATCACACTGTCAGCGGTGGATGTAGATCGGTGTCTGATGGGGGTCATTGTTCCCTGTAGATCACACTGTCAGCGGTGGATGTAGATCGGTGTCTGATGGGGGTCATTGTTCTCTGTAGATCACACTGTCAGCGGTGGATGTTCCTATGCCGTCTTGCGGCGCTGTGTTTCGGGGTCCCGGTGGCCCCCTCGGTTCGGCCATGTTACGGCAGGCTCTGTGGTTGCTGTGTTGTCTTGTGGCGCTGTGTACAGGGGTCCCGGTGGCCCCCTCGGCTCGGCCATGTTACGGTAGGCTCTGTGGTTGCTGTGTTGTCTTGCGGCGCTGTGTACAGTGGTCCCGGCGGCCCGCTCGGTTCGGCCATGTTACGGTAGGCTCTGTGGTTGCTGTGTTGTCTTGCAGCGCTGTGTTCAGGGGTCCCGGTGGCCCCCTTGGCTCGGCCATGTTACGGTAGGGTCTGTGGTTGCTGTGTTGTCTTGCGGCGCTGTTTCGGGGTCCCGGTGGCCCCCTAGGCTCGGCCATGTTACGGTAGGGTCTGTGGTTGCTGTGTCGTCTTGCGGCGCTGTGTTTCGGGGTCCCGGTGGCCCCGTCGGCTCGGCCATGTTACGGTAGGGTCTGTGGTTGCTGTGTTGTCTTGCGGCGCTGTGTATAGTGGTCCCGGTGGCCCCCTCGGTTCGGCCATGTTACGGCAGGCTCTGTGGTTGCTGTGTTGTCTTGTGGCGCTGTGTACAGTGGTCCCGGTGGCCCCCTCAGCTCGGCCATGTTACGGTAGGGTCTGTGGTTGCTGTGTCGTCTTGCGGCGCTGTGTACAGGGGTCCCGGTGGCTCCCTCAGCTCGGCCATGTTACGGTAGGGTCTGTGGTTGCTGTGTTGTCTTGCAGCGCTGTGTTCCGGGGTCCCGGCGGCCACCTCGGCTCGGCCATGTTACGGCAGGCTCTGTGGTTGCTGTGTTGTCTTGCGGCGCTGTGTACAGTGGTCCCGGCGGCCCGCTCGGTTCGGCCATGTTACGGTAGGCTCTGTGGTTGCTGTGTTGTCTTGCAGCGCTGTGTTCAGGGGTCCCGGTGGCCCCCTTGGCTCGGCCATGTTACGGTAGGGTCTGTGGTTGCTGTGTCGTCTTGCGGCGCTGTGTTTCGGGGTCCCGGTGGCCCCGTCGGCTCGGCCATGTTACGGTAGGGTCTGTGGTTGCTGTGTTGTCTTGCGGCGCTGTGTATAGTGGTCCCGGTGGCCCCCTCGGTTCGGCCATGTTACGGCAGGCTCTGTGGTTGCTGTGTTGTCTTGTGGCGCTGTGTACAGTGGTCCCGGTGGCCCCCTCAGCTCGGCCATGTTACGGTAGGGTCTGTGGTTGCTGTGTCGTCTTGCGGCGCTGTGTACAGGGGTCCCGGTGGCCCCCTCAGCTCGGCCATGTTACGGTAGGGTCTGTGGTTGCTGTGTTGTCTTGCAGCGCTGTGTTCCGGGGTCCCGGCGGCCACCTCGGCTCGGCCATGTTACGGTAGGGTCTGTGGTTGCTGTGTTGTCTTGCGGTGCTGTGTTCAGGGGTCCCGGTGGCCCCCTCGGCTCGGCCATGTTACGGTAGGGTCTGTGGTTGCTGTGTTGTCTTGCGGCGCTGTGTACAGTGGTCCCGGTGGCCCCCTTGGCTCGGCCATGTTACGGTAGGTTCTGTGGTTGCTGTGTTGTCTTGCGGCGCTGTGTACAGTGGTCCCGGCAGCCCACTCGGTTCGGCCATGTTACGGCAGGCTCTGTGGTTGCTGTGTTGTCTTGTGGCGCTGTGTACAGTGGTCCCGGCGGCTCCCTCGGCTCGGCCATGTTACGGTAGGGTCTGTGGTTGCTGTGTTGTCTTGCGGCGCTGTGTATAGTGGTCCCGGTGGCCCCCTCGGTTCGGCCATGTTACGGCAGGCTCTGTGGTTGCTGTGTTGTCTTGTGGCGCTGTGTACAGTGGTCCCGGTGGCCCCCTCAGCTCGGCCATGTTACGGTAGGGTCTGTGGTTGCTGTGTCGTCTTGCGGCGCTGTGTACAGGGGTCCCGGTGGCCCCCTCAGCTCGGCCATGTTACGGTAGGGTCTGTGGTTGCTGTGTTGTCTTGCAGCGCTGTGTTCCGGGGTCCCGGCGGCCACCTCGGCTCGGCCATGTTACGGTAGGGTCTGTGGTTGCTGTGTTGTCTTGCGGTGCTGTGTTCAGGGGTCCCGGTGGCCCCCTCGGCTCGGCCATGTTACGGTAGGGTCTGTGGTTGCTGTGTTGTCTTGCGGCGCTGTGTACAGTGGTCCCGGTGGCCCCCTTGACTCGGCCATGTTACGGTAGGATCTGTGGTTGCTGTGTTGTCTTGCGGCGCTGTGTACAGTGGTCCCGGCAGCCCACTCGGTTCGGCCATGTTACGGCAGGCTCTGTGGTTGCTGTGTTGTCTTGTGGCGCTGTGTACAGTGGTCCCGGCGGCTCCCTCGGCTCGGCCATGTTACGGTAGGGTCTGTGGTTGCTGTGTTGTCTTGCGGCGCTGTGTTTCGGGGTCCCGGTGGCCCCGTCGGCTCGGCCATGTTACGGTAGGATCTGCGGTTGCTGTGTTGTCTTGCGGCACTGTGTACAGTGGTCCCGGCGGCCCCCTAGGCTCGGCCATGTTACGGTAGGCTCTGTGGTTGCTGTGTTGTCTTGCGGCACTGTGTACAGTGGTCCCGGTGGCCCCCTTGGCTCGGCCATGTTACGGTAGGCTCTGTGGTTGCTGTGTCTTGCGGCGCTGTGTTTCGGGGTCCCGGTGGCCCCCTAGGCTCGGCCATGTTACGGCAGGCTCTGTCGTTGCTGTGTCGTCTTGTGGCGCTGTGTACAGTGGTCCCGGCGGCCCCCTAGGCTCGGCCATGTTACGGCAGGCTCTGTGGTTGCTGTGTTGTCTTGCGGCGCTGTGTACAGTGGTCCCGGTGGCCCCCTTGGCTCGGCCATGTTACGGTAGGGTCTGTGGTTGCTGTGTTGTCTTGCAGCGCTGTGTTCAGGGGTCCCGGTGGCCCCCTCGGCTCGGCCATGTTACGGTAGGGTCTGTGGTTGCTGTGTTGTCTTGCAGCGTTGAGTTCCGGGGTCCCGGCGGCCACCTCGGCTCGGCCATGTTACGGTAGGGTCTGTGGTTGTTGTGTTGTCTTGCAGCGCTGTGTTTCGGGGTCCCGGTGGCCCCCTTGGCTCAGCCATGTTACGGTAGGCTCTGTGGTTGCTGTGTTGTCTTGCGGCGCTGTGTTTCGGGGTCCCGGTGGCCCCCTCGGCTCGGCCATGTTACGGTAGGATCTTTGGTTGCTGTGTTGTCTTGCGGCGTTGTGTACAGGGGTCCCGGTGGCCCCCTCGGCTCGGCCATGTTACGGTAGGGTCTGTGGTTGCTGTGTTGTCTTGCGGCGTTGTGTTTCGGGGTCCCGGTGGCCCCCTCGGCTCGGCCATGTTATGGTAGGGTCTGTGGTTGCTGTGTTGTCTTGCAGCGTTGTGTTCCGGGGTCCCGGCGGCCACCTCGGCTCAGTCGCTTATCCTCATTACTGATCAGTAACAGAGATGAATGTGCTGTCAGTGACGCTACGCGCGGCAGATTCAGAGCAGCAAGATGCGCAGCCAGGGGGTCAGGGGTTAATTAGAGACATCCCGAGGTCGGCGGTGATTACTAGGTGCCAGCTGACAGGAGATTTATTCCCGCAGGTGACACCGGCGGATGGGATAATGCTGCCTGTCGAATGATGGATGCTCCTGCCGCATGATTACACGTGGTGGCCATTGGCGATGGAGAGAAGTCGCAGCACCATCCTCATCTTCTGCTACGAGGGAAACATTAGTTTACTCCGAGGAGCACGGTGACATCGGCGCATGGAGGATTCTATTTTCTCCCGTCTGTCATGGAATATTCAAAGCAGATCAGTCCACAGTCACCACCACATAGGGCCCCAGAGCCATGTCCGGGATCCCCTGCCCCAGTGGTAACCCCTGCTAATGGCGGCACACTGCACAGCTGCCAATCAGCCGTGAGAAAAGTTGTGCCAGTGTCTCATGGTTGTATCACAGGACTACTGACAGTACGCCGCCGTGCTGATAGCGAGATGGTGCCAGTCATAGCAGACATTGTGGGAGAAGGACATGATCATCATCAGAACACTGACGAAAAGACCTCGTCGTAACTGAGGCCAACTGCATGACACCGCAAACTGTGACAGTGGCCGCAGCGCCATCCGCAGTCTGCTCACCGCAGGCCTTCAAAGCCCCACCTGTATATGAACCCACCAGGAGGCTTTCCCCATATAAAGTACGATCACTGTGGAGACATGGGGGGGACAACAGGCGCCCCGGAGCGCTGGATCGAGATCACATTGACCAGGGATCATCCAACTGAACGCCCGCTCTCCTGTTACCGTGGGTATAACACTACTCAGACAACACAAGGTCAGGGTAGAACAGTGTGGCAATGCTATATTGAACCACAAAACAGGCAGATAACGCATAGAACAGTCCCAGCACAGTATCCAAGATGGTGAACGTTAGAGTCTCACCCTTCACTGACTCGCAGAAATAAGAGCAACTGCGACTTCAGAGATTCCAGGACAGGATACAGAGAAGATAATGACAATCTTTGGAAGATGAGAGTCCATTGAGGTACAATTCCAGTTGACCCGAGGGTCACAACCTGGCTTCTCCGAACATCTCCATGGAGTCAGGTGACCGGTGGGTCCAATTCCTGGCTTTCTCAAACAAATTGCGACAGGACAGCTGACTCAGCTGCTCACCCGACGTAGACACAGGAACACTTGGCACTAAAGTTTCTGGGTGGTTTATAGTTTCATAAACTACAAAGCAAAGTAATAACACAAAAACAGCCTTTTGTGGCACAAATGAATAGAAAAAACCCCATAGAAAAAGTCCTTGCCGGCATAGCTCCGGCCCGCTGGGATACAGCACGCTTCAATCTTCATGATACATATCTCCACTCATACAAAAGCAGAGATTAAATCCCTAGCAAATGATGCTAATAATCATCACAAACCATTATATGGTCCAGTGGGACAAAAAGTTTTCTAGCATCCAAATAGGACTGTAAAAAAACTGTTCTACGCTACAACAGAGCGAGCATCTGAGAAGAGGCGCAAGGTGAACAATAAAATTACAATATTTTATTAGAAATAATTTAAAAGCGAAACCATGTTAAAAAGTGCCAATATAGTGCAAGGTGATGAGCCAAAGAAAGTGCCGCACAGACGGCAGGCAAGATGTCACGCTAATAAACCACATGTCTGAGGTAAGAAATGTTCATTCCATCAATGGAGGACACGATGGTCTTCACATCTCTGCTCCAGTGTCCTGTCCAATGTGTATTGCTCTTTAGCCGTAGTTTTCAGGGTTATGGGGATATAGTCAATACACTATATGATTTTTTTTTTTCTAGTCTCTGGATGCAAGTTTTCTTTATGTTGGTGCTTATTTGTGTATTTTCAATCGTTGACTACGTTGTTTATTAGCATTGCATATTGCTCTTGCCTTCCATCTGTGCGGCCACCTACTTTCTTTGCCTCATCACCTTACACTATATTGGCACTTTTTTAACATGGTTTGTCTTATAAATTATTTCTAATGAAATATTGTAATTTTATTGTATATCTCCCCTTATTTACAGCACCAGAGACCCTGTCACATATCCAGGGCCGGCGTTAGGGCAAGGCAGACTAGGCAGCTGCCTGGGGCCCCCAACATCTGCAGCAGAAGCTTCACTGATAATAGAATTACGGACATCACGATCAGGTGACCTGCCATGTGACCTTGATGTCACTGTAATAGGGTGCAGGGTAGAGTATGTCACCATGGAACAGACAGACCAACTGTTGAGGGGAATTTATTAACAGGATAATAATAATAATAATTTTTATTTAAATAGCGCCAACATATTCTGCAGCGCTTTACAAATTATAGAGGGGACTTGCACAGACAATAGACATTACAGCATAACAGAAATCACAGTTCACAATAGATACAAGAGGAATGAGGGCCCTGCTGCTCGCAAGCTTACAAACTATGAGGAAAAGGGGAGACACGAGAGGTGGATGGTAACAATTGCTTTAGTTATTCGGACCGGCCATAGTGTAAGGCTCGGGTGTTCATGTAAAGCTGCATGAACCAGTTACCTGCCTAAGTATGTAGCAGTACAGACACAGAGGGCTAATACTGCATAAAGTGTATGAGAACATGATGCGAGGAACCTTTTTTTTTTTTTTTTATAAATAGGCCACACAGGGATCGTTAGGTTAATGCATTGAGGCGGTAGGCCAGTCTGAACAAATGAGTTTTTAGGGTACGCTTAAAACTGTGGGAATTGGGGATTAATCGTAATAACCTAGGTAGTGCATTCCAAAGAATCGGCGCAGCACGTGTAAAGTCTTGGAGACGGGAGTGGGAGGTTCTGATTATTGAGGATGCTAACCTGAGGTCATTAGCGGAGCGGAGGGCATGGGTAGGGTGGTAGACTGATACCAGAGAGGAGATGTAGGGTGGTGCTGAGCCATGGAGTGCTTTGTGGATGAGGGTAGTAGTTTTGTACTGGATTCTGGAGTGGATGGGTAACCAGTGTAATGACTGGCACAGGGTAGAGGAGTACGATTCTCCTCGCAGGGAGTAAACAGGGGGTTAATAGAGATAAAGCAAACAGTAAACAGTTAAGCGGAATCGAAATGGTTAACGAGTGTTCTTGTAACTTAGGCTACTTTCTCACTTACGTTTTTAGGTTTCCGTCGACGTGCAGTGAAATGAGGTATCGACGGACGTCATGAAAATACTGCAAAATATGTGCGACGGATCCTGTGAAATGACGGATGCGTCGTTCGAATTTTTCAAGCTGGGGACGAGAGAGGGAGAGACTTTTTCCCGGACTTGAAATTCCTTCCGGGCATGCTCAGAAGGGAAAAACGGGATCCGTCGCTGGATTCCTGTGTGTGACGGTCAGCGACGGATCCTGCGTCCATAGGCTTCCATTATATCTGACGACGCGCAGAGCAGGATGCGTCACTGACCGATTTTCCAACGTGCAGAAAAAACGTTCCTATGAAGGTTTTCTCCGCACGACAGACCGCTATTTTACGACGGATCCAGTGCACGACGGATGAAACGGATCGCCATCCGTCACGATCCGTGCTAATACAAGTCTATGGGAAAATGCAGGATCCTGCATTCTCAAAAAATCGACGGATTGTGACGGATCTCAAAAGACAGAAGTCTGAAAGAGGCCTTATCAGTCCAGGGTGGTCCTGACTGGAGGGTCCTTATTCCAACGTGGGTACAGTCACCAGCAGTGGGAACTGGAGACTCCGGGGTTAAGCCGCTGCAGCCTGTTCTCCTTGTGCAGCTGGAAGCAGGAAGTCACACAGCCACTCTGCTGCACAGTCTCTGTATATCAGGCTGACAGTCTCTCTCTGTCTCCTGGGAACTGGAGACTCCAGGGTTAAGCCTCTGCAGCCTGTTCTCCCAGTGAAGCTGGAAGCAGGAAGTCACACAGCCACTCTGCTGCACAGTCTCTGTATATCAGGCTGACAGTCTCTCCTCTGTCTCCTGGGAACTGGAGACTCCGGGGTTAAGCCTCTGCAGCCTGTTCTCCCTGTGCAGCTGGAAGCAGGAAGTCACACAGCCACTCTGCTGCACAGTCTCTGTATATCAGGCTGGCAGTCTCTCTGCAGCAGCAATGCTGCACACACTGAGCAGTTTACTTGTCACACTCAGGGGTCCTGGCTTGTCACTGCGGTCACCGGGGTTGCGCTCTCACTGTCAGGGGATACGTCTTAGGGGATTACGGAGGCTTCCAAGTCCACACTCTCACTCCAGCCTTCACTACGGCTGGTATCTCAGCCTCAGTGCCCTCACGGGGAGCACTCTCTTTCGGGGAGCACCTCAAAGAAAGGGAGGGTAACAGAGTGTGGGATTGGGGTGAAGGAGCAGGTATCTGACAGGAGAAAATCAACTCCTCCGCCATGTTTGCTGCTGGGGCAGGGTGTGTGAGAAAGGTGGAAGCCACCATACGAAAGTGCAGCAGGAGAGGCTGTGTCAGAAGGGGTGAGCCAGGTTTCGGTGATGGCGAGGAAGGAAAGTTTGGTAGTAACAAAAAGACCATGGATGTAGGAAAGCTTGTTGCAGACAGAGTGAGCGTTCCACAGAGCTCCTGTTAGTGGGACTGGGGAAGCGGGGGCTGGGCAAATGGGTATAAGGTTAGAGAGGTTACGGAAAGTTGTGTAAAAGCGTGGATGGGAGGTAGAACTGACTGTGGGGATGTGGTGAGGATGACCAGGATTTGGAGAGATGTCACCAGCAGTGAGAAGAAGCCGAGAAAGTGTTAGCAGGTGGGAGCAGGAGAGGGCATGAGGGGCTGTCTGTGTTTGGAGACAGAGGATTGTGTGTTGAGGAACAGTTCAGAGGAGGAGGTGAGATGGATGGGGAGGATTGAGGAAGAGATGGACAGTTCCTTACTAGGTGTTGGGATTAGGGGAGGTAGCAGAAAGTGAAGGATTATAGAGGTGAGAGTGAAAACAAACAGACAAATTGTTTACAGTGACTGGCCAGTTACCTTCAGTTCTGGTTTTAATTCTAAAATTAATCTTCACACTTCCAGGACACACTTATAGGAATCACTGCAGACTGAAATCATTGCTGACTTGTGCTATGCAATATATCTGCTACTAAGTGCAATCAGGTGTGAAGCAGAGCGGAGTGGTCTCTGCTCATCTTGGTCAGAGAATTAAGAGTGGACCAGATGCAGACAATCAAGCATTGAGTAAACAAGGTCATAAATAACACTGGGGTAAGCTGGGGTTAGCTGAAAGGCATACCATGAGCAGGCTAGGAGCAGAGGAAAGTCTGTGTGGAAAGTTGGGTTTTGTACTATGTGCACTTCATAGACAGCAGGAGAGCTGGGTGGATGAACATACCATGTGAATGCTAGGAGCAGATGCAAGTCTATGTGCAAATATGTGTGTGTGTATAAGTGCATGCCATGTGTGTGCGTGCGTGTGTGTAGAAGTGCGTGCCATGTATGTGTATGTATAAGGCCTCTTTCACACTTGCGTCGGTACAGGTCCGTCGCTATGCGTTGGCGAGATGTACCGACGGACGTTGTGAAAATTCGGCACAACGTGGGCAGAGGATGCAGTTTTTCAACGCATCCGCTGCCCATTCTAAAGTCCCGGGGAGGAGGGGGCGGAGTTCCAGCCACGCATGCGCGGTAGGAAATGCAGGATCCGACATACGACAAAACGTTCCCTTGAACGTTTTTTCGTGGTGACGATCCGCCAAAACACGATGCATCCACTGCACGACGTATGGCAATACGTCGCAATCCGTCGGCAATACAAGTCTATGGGGAAAAAACGCATCCTGCGGGCACATTTGTAGGATGCGTTTTTTTCCCAAAACAACGCATTGCGACGGATGAGCCACGACGCATAAGCATGTGCCATGTACATGTGTTTGGGTGTGCATGTTTATATATAATTTTTACATTATTCTAACTTGAATATATGTTCTTAGTATATGTAGATGGCTGGGTATAAACAGAGTTTGTGTATGTATGTGTTGCACATTTTTAAATACTGGCTGAATATATATATATATATATATAATCAGTACAGACCAAAAGTTTGGACACACCTCATTTAAAGATTTTTCTGTATTTTCATGACTATGAAAATTGTACATTCACACTGAAGGCATCAAAACTATGAATTAACACAT
Source organism: Ranitomeya imitator (assembly GCF_032444005.1). NCBI lineage: Eukaryota > Metazoa > Chordata > Amphibia > Anura > Dendrobatidae > Ranitomeya > Ranitomeya imitator. Next base: position 1,598,315 of record NC_091288.1, read on the forward strand.
GTGGAATTATATACTTAACAAAAAAGTGTGAAACAACTGAAATTATGTCTTATATTGTAGGTTCTTCAAAGTAGCCACCTTTTGCTTTGATGACCGCTTTGCACACTCTTGGCATTCTCTTGATGAGCTTCAAGAGGTAGTCACCGGGAATGGTTATCACTTCACAGGTGTGCCCTGTCAGGGTTAATCAGTGGGATTTCTTGCCTTATAAATGGGGTTGGGACCATCAGTTGTGTTGAGCAGAAGTCTGGTGGATACACAGCTGATAGTCCTACTGAATAGACTGTTAGAATTTGTATTATGGCAAGAAAAAAGCAGCTAAGTAAAGTAAAACGAGTGGCCATCATTACTTTAAGAAATGAAGGTCAGTCAGTCCGAAAAATTGGGAAAACTTTGAAAGTGTCCCCAAGTGCAGTGGCAAAAACCATCAAGCGCTACAAAGAAACTGGCTCACATGAGGACCGCCCCAGGAAAGGAAGACCAAGAGTCACCTCTGCTTCTGAGGATAAGTTTATCCGAGTCACCAGCCTCAGAAATCGCAGGTTAACAGCAGCTCAGATTAGAGACCAGGTCAATGCCCCACAGAGTTCTAGCAGCAGACACATCTCTACAACAACTGTTAAGAGGAGACTTTGTGCAGCAGCCTTCATGGTAAAATAGCTGCTAGGAAACCACTGCTAAGGACAGGCAACAAGCAGAAGAGACTTGATTGGGCTAAAGAACACAAGGAATGGACATTAGACCAGTGGAAATCTGTGCTTTGGTGACTGATGAGTCCAAATTTGAGATCTTTGGTTCCAACCACCGTGTCTTTGTGCGACGCAGAAAAGGTGAACGGATGGACTCTACATGCCTGGTTCCCACCGTGAAGCATGGAGGAGGAGGTGTGATGGTGTGGGGGGGCTTTGCTGGTGACACTGTTGGGGATTTATTCAAAATTGAAGACATACTGAACCAGCATGGCTACCACAGCATCTTGCAGCGGCATGCTAGTCTATCCGGTTTGTGTTTAGTTGGACCATCATTTATTTTTCAACAGGACAATGACCCCAAACACCTCCAGGCTGTGTAAGGGCTATTTGACCAAGAAGGAGAGTGATGGGGGGCTACACCAGATGTCCTGGCCTCCACAGTCACCAGACCTGAACCCAATCGAGATGGTTTGGGGTGAGCTGGACGCAGAGTGAAGGCAAAAGGACCAACAAGTGCTAAGCATCTCTGGGAACTCCTTCAAGACCATTTCCGGTGACTACCTCTTGAAGCTCATCAAGAGAATGCCAAGAGTGTGCAAAGCAGTCATCAAAGCAAAAGGTGGCTACTCTGAAGAACCTAGAATATAAGACATTTCAGTTGTTTCACACTTTTTTGTTAAGTATATAATTCTGTGTGTGTGTATATATGTATATGTATGTATGTATATGTGTGTATATATATATATATATATATTATTATTATTATACATTTTTATAGCGCCATTTATTCCATGGCGCTTTACATGTGAATACGGGGCAAATATAGACAATTACATTAACCATGAGCAGATAACAAGGCACACGAGTACATAAGGAGGGAGGACCCTGCCCGCGAGGGCTCACAGTCTGCAGGGGGTGGGTGAGGATACACTAGGAGAGGGAAGAGCTGGCTGTGCGGCTGTTCAGTAGGTTGAGGATCACTGCAGGCTGTAGGCTTGTCGGAAGAGATGAGTCTTCAGGTTCTTTTTGAAGGTTTCTATGGTAGGCGCAAGTCTGATGTGTTGGGGTAGAGAGTTCCAGAGAATGGGGGAAGCACGGGAGAAGTCTTGGATGCGGTTATGGGAAGAGGAGATAAGAGGGGAGTAGAGAAGGAGATCTTGGGAGGATCGGAGGTCGCGTGTAGGTAGGTACCGGGAGACCATGTCACAGATGTATGGAGGAGACAGGTTGTGGATGGCTTTGTATGTCAGTGTGAGGGTTTTGAACTGGAGTCTCTGGGCGATAGGAAGCCAGTGAAGGGCTTGACACGGGGGAGAGGCTGGGGAATAGCGGGGGGACAGGTGGATTAGTCGGGCAGCAGAGTGTAGGATGGATTGGAGTGGTGCCAGAGTGCTAGAGGGGAGTCCAGAGAGTAGGAGGTTGCAGTAGTCGAGGCGGGAGATGATATATATACATACACACACACACACACACACACACACACACACACACACGATAATGATAAAAACATTGTACAACGATTGATCCTTTGACATGAATCTGTAGATCCATGAAAACTAACAAGAAATAAATGATTGTGATAAACTTCCTCCCCAGGCGCAGAGGACTCTCCGTCCCACAGCGTTACCCTGTGTTATATTATGGTAAATATTTCCTACCTTGATTATTATTTAGACAATTAAATATGCTTATAGATCTTTAATACTTTGGTATTTTAATATTATCTTTATAAGTGTGTGGTAGATTGGTTCACTCTGCTCTACAGGGAGGTAGACACGGGAACAGTCTGTTTAACCCCTTAAACCCTGGAGCTTTTTTCATTTTTGCTTTTTCACTCCCCTCCTTCCCACAGCCATAACTTTTTTTCTCCGTCAGTATGGCCATGTGAGGGCTTATTTTTTGCGTGATGAGTTGTACTTTTGAATGGCACCACTGGTTTTACCATGTTGTGTACTAGAAAACTGTAAAAAATTCTGTGAAACTGCAAAAAAAAGTGCAATCCCACACTTGTTTTTTGTTTTGGCTTTTTTGCTAGGTTCACTAAATGCTAAAGCTAACCTGCCATTACGATTCTCCAGGTCATTACGAGTTCATAGACACCAAACATGTCTAGGTTCTTTTTTATCAAAGTGGTGAAAAAAAAATTCCAAACTTTGTTAAAAAATTGCACCATTTTCCGATACCCGTATCGTCTCTATTTTTCGTGACCTGAGGTTGGGTGAGTTCTTATTTTTTCATGACGAGCTGACGTTTTTAATGATGCTATTTTTGTGCAGATCCGTTCTTTTCATCGCCCGTTATTGCATTTTAATGCTATGTCGAAGCAAACAAAGAAATGTAATTCTGATTTTCTGACATTTTTTTCTCGATACGCTGTTTAGCGATCAGGTTAATCCTTTTTTTATTAATACATCGGTCGATTCTGAACTCGGCGATACCAAATATGTGTAGGATTGATTTTTTTTTTTATTATTATTATTGTTATGTTGAATGGAGCTAAATGGGGTGATTTGAACTTTTACATTTTTTTTTTAATCAATATTTTTAAAAACCTTTTTTTAACTTTTGGCTTGCTTCAATAGTCTCCATGGGAGACCAGAAGCTGCAATATCCAATCAGCTCTGCTACATAGAGGCGATGAATGATCAGATCGCCTCTATATAGCAGAATTGCTCACTTGCTATGAGTGCCAACGACTGGGTTGCGCTCACAGGAAGCTGTCACTGACAACCATAGAGGTCTCCAGGAGACCTCAGGTTATCATACCAACACACCGGTGACCCAAGATCACGTGACGGGGGTCACTGGTGTGCATATTTCCGGCGCGATTGCTGGATTGCTTGTTAAATGCCGCTGTCAGAATTTGACAGTAGCATTTAACTGGTTAATAGCCACGGGTGGATCACGATTCCACCCGCAGCTATTGCGGGCACATGTCAGCTGTTGAAAACGGCATCCTTCAGGTGTAGAGAAGGCAGTTGTCACGTCTCAGCTGTTGGGTGACCAGTGGCTCTTTCCCTGTTCTGAACGCTAAGGGGTGCCCTAGATTGCCCTATTCCCCAGGATACCTCTGAAGGTGAAGATGCCGGGGCCTCCACCCTTGCCTTATCTCCTGAATCAGCCTTCCGTCTGTTCCCTTCCCCCACCCAGGGAGGAGGGGAGTGGCCGCCCACCGCAGTACACCAACCCGACGAACAAGGGAACACGAACAAGGGGTAACTGAAAATACCAGGCATACAAATATTCACTCACATCTAACAGAGGAATGCACCGGGGAGTAGAGAATGGAGAAAAAAACTAAATAAGAGGAGGGAAGGGAATTATCACACTTAAAAAATTACACGACAGTCACAGATCACTCCTCCAAACACTTGTCCCAGCCATGCAGCATAAGCGAACTCTGAGGATGTGTCAGTCAGGACCCAGATTGCCGCTAGGAGTGGCAAACCGAGCTCAGACTCTCAGAGCTCCCAACAAGGCCTGTAGCAATATGTTATATGTTCATGTGGCCTCTAGGGGTCTCACTACTTTTATGTGTGTTCTATATTCTTTGTTTGGAACTTGTTGGATGTTGTTGTACTCGGATTTCATGTAATGGAGGTTGAGATATGATGTGAATAAAGAGCCTGGAGATACTCACAGAGTGTGATTTATGACAGGATTCATCAAACAGAACATGGTGGCAGCGGTGGGATAGAACCTACAAATTCTTAGAGCTTATATGAGGCTGGAACTGCACAGATCACTGCAACTGTAAGTACAGATTCCCTGACAGTACAGAAAACTGGAGACTGGTCTGAAGCCCCTCAGAGACTGGATGTCACTTCATGTAATCTGTCCCAGACTTGGAGACATTGGAAGGAAGAGTTTACACTGTATGTGGATCTGACTGTGGGCCCCACTGATGACAAACGGAAAGTAAAGCTGTTTTATTACCTAATTGGGGAAAATGGCAGAGAATTAGCCCACTCCTTGCTCCCAGACACAGACAACCTCCTCCTAGCAGACATTGTGCAGGCATTTGATAAACACTGTGACCCAAAGAAGAATGAGACAGTGGAAAGATATAAGTTTTTCACAAGACATCAGGAGGATGGTGAAAATGTGGACAGATATCTGACAGAGCTGAGGAGACTTGCGGAAACATGTGGCTTTGGAGAGATCAGGGACAGTCTAATCAAGGACAGAATGGGGTGTGGCATAAAGGCCATGAACCCAGTTTCTGGACAACCTTTGCCTTTTGCCAGTGTTTGTCAAATGTGGTGCTTGGCTGCAGCCGAATGTTGTCATTTCTCTGGAGCTCAGGCAGATCCTTTGCAGATTTATTGTAATAGAAAGCTTGCCTAGCTTGATTCTTCTGTAATTTAGCTTCGATGTTTCCCAGCAGCTTTGGCTCTAACAGAGGACACGCAGTTGGTACTAGTGTCTTTGTACGCCTACTCATGAGCCTCTGTGCCGGACTGCTGTCTAGGCCTTGGGTGGGTGTGTTTCTATGATCCAGAATAGACAGATATACATCAGCACCCACCTGGTTTGCTTTCTGCATGAGTCTTTTGGCCGTTTTTACTGCTGACTCTGCTTTCCCATTACTCTGAGGATATCTTGGAGAAGACGTCTGGTGTTCAAATTCCCATTTCTTACTGAAAGTTTTGAATTCTTCCGACATAAACTGTTTTTTTTTTTTTTTATCTGGGACCTCGGTCTTAAGAAATTCTAACAGACGACGGAAGAAGACTAAGGAGGAATCGAAGATATTTGAGGAAAACGCAAGAAAGAGATGATTCATGGCCTTTTGAACAGTATCCAGACACCCAAGACAACGAGGCAGCAAGTACAAGTCAGGCACCAACAGTGACAGCTGACCATCAGGGTGAGGACTCTGGCCAGAGACAGACAATATCAGAAGAACTACCAGATGGACCAGATGTAGAAAGTGACACATCTTATATTACCAGAGCTGGCAGAATTAGCAAAAAGCCGGCGCACCTCAAAGATTATATCTAACTGGACGTACTAGGTTAATTTCTAACTTTGTCATAGTATACATTAGTTTAGTATCTTTTATTGTTCCTCTAGTTAAAAGAGAAAGGATGTAGCAATATGTTATATGTTCATGTGGCCTCTAGGGGTCTCACTACTTTTATGTGTGTTCTATATTCTTTGTTTGGAACTTGTTGGATGTTGTTGTACTCAGAATTCATGTAATGGAGGTTGAGACATGATGTGAATAAAGAGCCTGGAGATACTCACAGAGTGTGATTTATGACAGGATTCATCAAACAGAACAAGGCCGATTAACCCCTGTTCTGCCAAAATAAATTAACATTTAAAAAGGTGAAGTGCTTCTTTTCAGAGCGGAGTAGGAGCAATCTGGCTGCGGTCTTCTGGCTCCTCTTTGTTGCGGTAACCCCCTGACAGCCATCTTCCCCTTGGCACTTGGGGACAGGAGAATTTGCCAGTACACTTTCGATAGGTCCAGGGTGGTGATATTATTCCCATAGTCCTAGTTAGGAGTCAAAATTACATAATTACCGTAATCTATAATGGTGCTGTGCCATATAGAGAAGAAGTGAAAAAAGACAAAAAATGTGACTAAAAGAAAATCTTTATTAAATACAATATAATTTAAAACACTAATTGAAAAGACAGAGCAAGACAGGACCTCCAATAGGGAACTTATCCAGCAGCAAAAAGTAATGAGTGCCCAGTGAGATTAATGCAATCACCTAAGGTGAACGCACCTAGATTATATAATGTCATTAAGCTAATCATATAGGCACTCGATAAAAGCAATGCTATTGCTACATGAAATACGAGGTTTGCAAAGCAATATTAAATGCAGCCAAAAGTGGGAAAAGGAGAAGTAAAGGCCGAAGGGTGCAGCTAGCGGAGAGATCAGTGCTTGTAAACATCAATTATATTAGAAATTTCACAAGCTGGTTTTTGTTCATTCTGCTTCACAAAAATTGGACTAAAAAGCGATCAAAAATGTCACGTGCCCGAAAATGTTACCAATAAAAATGTCAACTCGTCCCGCAAAAAACAAGACCTCACATGACTCTGTGGACCAAAATATGGAAAAATTGTAGCTCTCAAAATGTGGTAATGCAAAAAATATTTTTGGGAATAAAAAGCGTCTTTCAGTGTGTGACAGCTGCCAATCATAAAAATCCGCTAAAAAACTCCTTATAAATAGAAATCAAACCCCCCTTCATCAACCTTAGTTAGGGAAAAATTTAAAAAATGTATTTATTTCCATTTTCCCATTAGGGTTAGGGTTTGGATCCCTTTATCACCATGATGGTGGGGGGTTAGGGTTAGGGTTTGGATCCCTTTGTCACCTTGATGGTGGGGGGTGGCTTATCAGTGTCTAGACTTGTTTTTCTCTTTTGAAACGCATGCGTTCAAAAACGCAACCAAACGCATGTGCTTAAAAACGCATTGTGATGAGGGAACAGCCGCCATCTTGGAACAGGCATGCTATCAGATTGGCGTGACTCCATTTTGTCTCCTGGACACAGGAGTGCTCCTGGCCCCCACCTTTGCTAATGAATAGAGTTCCTATTAGTATGCTAACGGGCTGAGCTCAGTGTAAACTGTAGACGGTAGTTCAAAGCCCCATGAGGAAACCACGCCACCAGGGGGCTTGGAAATGCTTGGGGGCTTAATTAAAACACGCATGCCAAGTGGCCACTGGATACACATCTATTATGGCAGCCCAGCCAAACCGTCTCCAACATGGAATTGTGAATTATGGACGCATCGTCCGAGGTACAGGCTCATAAAAAATATTCTCCTTACCCTAAAGAAATTGTGCATCCAACAGTGTGACTCCCGTGACGGTGGAAGGTCTGAAACCCGAGATATAGGGATCAGCCTCCCACAGGGACCGAATGGGTCCAGGTTTGATCCCAGTACGACCGGCAGAACAAACCACAGGCGCTGGTACTGCCCGTGTGCTGATCCGATCATCCTGAGAGAAGTTATCCCATTTATTAGATATTGGAATAAATCTTGCAGGGAGACAGAGGGGGTGGAGATTGCTAAGCCCACCCAGCTGCAGGCAGGGGGGCTCAGCCAGGTATAAGAAGACGCTGAGGTCACTGGGAGGGACTCACTCCACAGAAGAAGATGATGAGGATGACATCTTAAGGAACAGGGTATGCCAGCCAGAGGGGAGCAAGCACATGCTTTCTGGGGGCTGCCCGGCAACTAAGTTTTTGGACCTGCGGAATGCTATGCCCCCCGGCTTCCACAAGCGACCTTCGACCTGGTAAATTGACCTCCAGCTTTATACCTTTAAGCCTTGTATTATTGTTGTTATATTGTACTCTGACTGTAACTCTTGATATATTGTGATTGTATATTTCTTGTAATTATCTAGTGCGCCCTTAAGGCAATTAAATCATAAATTAATTTTGGGCTGATCCTTTTACTCTGATTGCGAATCTTAGAATACCCAGGGTGGGTAACAGGGCAGTCTCCCCGGCGGCCATTTGCTCTATGTGCAGTCCCTTTACTGACCTGAGAGACAAAGGGGGCGCCGGAGAGCTGGGCCTGTGTAGTGACGTCACGGATTGGTGACGTGGGAGGAAGGGGTAATCCTTCACAGTGGTGGCAGCGTACGTGGGATCAGAGTAATAGTGTGCGTGGGACCCCTACTCCCAGACACTAAAGACTACCAGTGGTAACTTTCACTGCTGGGGTCTTAAGGTCAGCCCAGCACTAGACGGTCAGAGTGTAGATATAATAAGTTGTGTGCAAGGTCAGGGGTACAGCTGTGTCAGTAACCAGAGGTTCCAAAGATGGCGGAGGGCACCAGGAGTGCAGTGAGGGCGCAGGCCAGTGCTATGGCCTATGAGGAGGTGGTGATGGACGGTACTGTTCCAGGCGAGGGGGAGCTCAGCCCAGACTCCCCAAGGAGCCAGCCACCCGTGCTTAGTCCGGCAAGGGACTACCCACCACCTACCCGCCCCAGCCTGTCCACATCAGCGGCCCTTGTTGCAGCGGCAGTAGCACGTCTCGAGGCGGGTAATGAAGACGCCTATATGAGACTCATGGCAGCTGCAGAGAAAGCAGCGGAGGCTGAGCGTGCAGAACGCCGTGAAGCAGCGGAGCAGGCAGAGAGAGCTGCTGAGCGGGCAGCGGAGCAAGCAGCGGCAGAGAGAGCAGCGGAGCGCCAGCACCGACTGGAGATGGCTCAACGCGGGCTCCCGCTGGACGCCCCAGCACCGCCAGAGTCCAGGGTTTCCAAAGTCCGGGCCGAGGACTTCCCTCTGCTTGAGAAGGATGGAGACCTGGATTCCTTCTTGCTGGCCTTTGAAAGGACCTGCCTTCAACACCATCTGGCCCCGGATCAGTGGGCAAGATACCTAACCCCCCGTTTGAGGGGTAAGTCCCTGGAAGTTTTGGGGGACTTACCTGCCGGGGCGGAGCAGGACTACAGCAGCATCAAGCGGGCCCTGATCCAGCACTACAACCTCACCCCAGAGTCTTACCGCAAGAAGTTCCAGAGCCTGCAGCGGGGCCCAAAGGACACCTGGACCGACCACATGCGGGCGTTGCTGAGAGCTGCAGAGCACTGGACCTCGGGTCTAGCGCTCACCACCCGCCAGGAGGTCCAGGAACTGTTCGTCATGGAGCAGTTCTTGTGGAACTGCCCAGAGGACCTCCAGCAGTTCCTCCGTGACCGGAAACCGAAGGGGGCTTCTGCTACAGCCGCCCTGGCAGATGAGTATGCCAATAACAGGGCGCCTGAGCCGAAGAAGCCTGCCAGCAGCACCTGGAGAGGGGGTAAGCCCAATCCTGCCCCTGTTTCCCCAGCCCCCAGAGTGCAAGGGGTGTACCCCCCTGCTGCCCTCTCCAGGCCAGGCGCAGAACCCAGACGTTGTCATCACTGCAACCAGCTGGGGCACTTCAAGACAGCATGTCCCCAGCGTCTTAAGGCCCCATCCATGTCCCCGAAACCGTCCACTGTTTTATGTGTGGGAGGGGGTGGTGGGAGGTCCCTGGACAATTACCAACCCGTCACTATCGGCCGCTCAGCGGTCATGGGACTGCGGGACACAGGCGCTGAACGAACCCTAGTACGTCCTGAGGTGGTGTCCCCTCAAGACTTGGTGCCAGGGAGAACCCTGTCCGTCTCCGGAATTGGAGGCGTGGAACCGGCGCTGCCTGTCGCAAAGGTGTTTTTGGACTGGGGCGCCGGGAGGGGAATGCGGGAGGTGGGAGTAACGTCAAATATTCCTGCTAATGTATTACTTGGGACCGATTTGGGGCGGCTAGTGTCTCAGTATGTGGCCACTGAACCCCCAAGTTCGGCTCCCCAAGGATGTCATGACTCTACTGTGAATGTTGATGTGTTGAATGTGCCTCCAACAGTGGGGGAGGGAGTGAAACCTGAGGGTACTCCATACACTGACACCACACACACGGGGCTCACGGGGAGGACAGGTGAGGAGACTGTAGGGGAGAGCTCAGAGGTGGAGGGAGGGGCTGCTACGGGCAGTGTAGGGCCCCTAAGTGAATCCAGCCTGCTGAGTCTAGGGCCCCTGCAGGAAGAGGAACAGGCCATGGGGGGAGGAGGCGTCCCGGGAGAGGAGCCACCAGGTAAGACCCCAGGGCGGGAGTTCCCCACACCCGGGATGTCAGGAGGGCCGGGAAGTCTGCCTGACCCGGCGACTTGGTTAGGGGCCGGGGGGAAGCAGGCGCTACCCATGGACACAGTGGTCGTGGCCGCTGTCACCAGGAGTGGGAGCGCCGGAGCCCAAGGAGCCTTGCAGAGGTCCGACGGCTTCCCCCTCTCTGACCAAGTGGCTGCCGAGTCAGACAGCGGCCAGGAGACAGATCCCGGGGAGCTGACGGTGGATGTGGCGGTGTTGTCCATTCTCGCCACATCGAGTCAGGGATGTCCGGAAGCGCTGGAAGCTGACGCTAGCCTGAAAGCTCTTAAGGAGCAGGCGGCACAGCCTCCCGGGGAGTCCGACCGCGAGCAGGTGGTCTGGGACCAGGGACGGCTGTACCGGGTAACGGTCCAGCAGGGTTCACCGGAGGCGTGGCCCAGGGACCGACAGTTAGAGGCAGCCTCTGAGAGAGAGAGAGAAGGAGGAGGGGGCAGAGGCAGCCTCAGAGAGAGAGGGGAGGGGGCAGAGACAGCCTCAGAGAGAGAGAGGAGGAGGCAGAGACAGCCTCAGGAAGAGGAGGAGGGGGCAGAGACAGCCTCAGAGAGAGAGAGGAGGAGGCAGAAACAGCCTCAGAGAAAGAAGGAGGAGGGGGCAGAGACAGCCTCAGAGAGAGAGAGGAGGGGGCGGAGACAGCCTCAGAGAGAGACAGAGGAGGAGGCGGAGACAGCCTCAGGAAGAGAGGGGAGGAGGCAGAGACAGCCTCAGGAAGAGGAGGAGGGGGCAGAGACAGCCTCAGAGAGAGAGGGAGGAGGAGGCAGAGACAGCCTCAGAGAGAGAGAGGAGGGGGCAGAAAAAGCCTCAGAGAAAGAAGGAGGAGGGGGCAGAGACAGCCTCAGAGAGAGAGAGGAGGGGGCGGAGACAGCCTCAGAGAGAGACAGAGGAGGAGGCGGAGACAGCCTCAGGAAGAGAGGGGAGGAGGCAGAGACAGCCTCAGGAAGAGGAGGAGGGGGCAGAGACAGCCTCAGAGAGAGAGAGGAGGAGGAGGCAGAGACAGCCTCAGAGAGAGGAGGAGGGGGCAGAGACAGCCTCAGAGAGAGAAAGGATGAGGCAGAGACAGCCTCAGAGAGAGACAGGGGAGGAGACAGCCTCAGAGAGAGAAAGGAGGAGGCAGGGACAGCCTCAGAGAGAGAGAGGAGGGGGCAGAGACAGCCTCAGAGAAAGAAGGAGGAGGGGGCAGAGACAGCCTCAGAGAGAGAGAGGAGGAGGCAGAGACAGCCTCAGAGAGAGACAGCGGAGGAGGCGGAGGCAGCCTCAGAGAGAGAGAGGAGGGGGCAGAGACAGCCTCAGAGAGAGAAAGGAGGAGGCAGGGACAGCCTCAGAGAGAGAAGGAGGAGGGGGCAGAGACAGCCTCAGAGAGAGAGAGGAGGGGGCAGAGACAGCCTCAGAGAAAGAAGGAGGAGGGGGCAGAGACAGCCTCAGAGAGAGAGAGGAGGAGGCAGAGACAGCCTCAGAGAGAGACAGCGGAGGAGGCGGAGGCAGCCTCAGAGAGAGAGAGGAGGGGGCAGAGACAGCCTCAGAGAAAGACGGAGGAGGGGGCAGAGACAGCCTCAGAGAGAGAAAGGAGGAGGCAGGGACAGCCTCAGAGAGAGAAGGAGGAGGGGGCAGAGACAGCCTCAGAGAGAGAGAGGAGGGGGCAGAGACAGCCTCAGAGAAAGAAGGAGGAGGGGGCAGAGACAGCCTCAGAGAGAGAGAGGAGGGGGCGGAGACAGCCTCGGAGAGAGACAGAGGGGGAGGCAGGGACAGCCTCAGAGAGAGAGAGGAGGCCGAGACAGCCTCAGAGAGAGACAGGGAAGGAGGCAGAGACAGCCTCAGAAAGAGGGGAGAGGCAGAGACAGCCTCAGAGAGAGAGAGAGGAGGGACAGAGTCAGCCTCAGAGAGGAGGAGGCAGGGACAGGCTCAGGGAGAGAGAGGCCGAGACCCTAGTAATGCTGATGGGTTGCCCCGGCAAGGAGAAGGTGTGGAAGGGCGCATGGGGGAACACAGGAATGTGATGCCCCCTAGCGCCCTCTAAAGCAGGGAGGTGTGATGAGGGAACAGCCGCCATCTTGGAACAGGCATGCTATCAGATTGGCGTGACTCCATTTTGTCTCCTGGACACAGGAGTGCTCCTGGCCCCCACCTTTGCTAATGAATAGAGTTCCTATTAGTATGCTAACGGGCTGAGCTCAGTGTAAACTGTAGACGGTAGTTCAAAGCCCCATGAGGAAACCACGCCACCAGGGGGCTTGGAAATGCTTGGGGGCTTAATTAAAACACGCATGCCAAGTGGCCACTGGATACACATCTATTATGGCAGCCCAGCCAAACCGTCTCCAACATGGAATTGTGAATTATGGACGCATCGTCCGAGGTACAGGCTCATAAAAAATATTCTCCTTACCCTAAAGAAATTGTGCATCCAACAGTGTGACTCCCGTGACGGTGGAAGGTCTGAAACCCGAGATATAGGGATCAGCCTCCCACAGGGACCGAATGGGTCCAGGTTTGATCCCAGTACGACCGGCAGAACAAACCACAGGCGCTGGTACTGCCCGTGTGCTGATCCGATCATCCTGAGAGAAGTTATCCCATTTATTAGATATTGGAATAAATCTTGCAGGGAGACAGAGGGGGTGGAGATTGCTAAGCCCACCCAGCTGCAGGCAGGGGGGCTCAGCCAGGTATAAGAAGACGCTGAGGTCACTGGGAGGGACTCACTCCACAGAAGAAGATGATGAGGATGACATCTTAAGGAACAGGGTATGCCAGCCAGAGGGGAGCAAGCACATGCTTTCTGGGGGCTGCCCGGCAACTAAGTTTTTGGACCTGCGGAATGCTATGCCCCCCGGCTTCCACAAGCGACCTTCGACCTGGTAAATTGACCTCCAGCTTTATACCTTTAAGCCTTGTATTATTGTTGTTATATTGTACTCTGACTGTAACTCTTGATATATTGTGATTGTATATTTCTTGTAATTATCTAGTGCGCCCTTAAGGCAATTAAATCATAAATTAATTTTGGGCTGATCCTTTTACTCTGATTGCGAATCTTAGAATACCCAGGGTGGGTAACAGGGCAGTCTCCCCGGCGGCCATTTGCTCTATGTGCAGTCCCTTTACTGACCTGAGAGACAAAGGGGGCGCCGGAGAGCTGGGCCTGTGTAGTGACGTCACGGATTGGTGACGTGGGAGGAAGGGGTAATCCTTCACACGCATGCATTTACATAGACAGCAATGCTTTTTTTTTTACGCAAACCGTGCGCAATCGAACGCATGCGTTTCCTGGCGGCAAATAGATGCCTTTATAATTACTACATGCTGCATTTCCGCGCCAAGCCGCAAGCGACAAAAAGACGCATGCGTCGTCAAACGCAGCAAAACGCGAACAAAAAAAAAGCATGCGTTTTTAATGTTAAATATAGAAAAAAACGACGTATGCGTTTATATGCGGTACAAACGCTGAGACAAAAAACGCAAATGTGAAACCAGCCTTAGACCGGTGGACACTTCTCTGTCACTAATCGTCCGGCACCCCACCAGCAGAGGGGAGGCCAGAAGCTCCAGGAATATGCACCTGCAGAGCTTGCAATCTATGGCTCCTCCAGTCTCAGCAGGTGTCCTTCGTCTTGGTCTTCACTGTGAAATCGTCTTGTAATGAACTGGTGAAATCTTCTCTCCAGTTATCCTAGAAGTATCGTTTCTCCTTGCGGAGAGTGACATGTTAAGCATGCCGAGGTGAGGAGACTTAAAGCCAGACCAGATCTCCACTTTGTACTGATGAGGGGCAGGACCCCGAAACACAGTGTCTGCAAACTGAGCTTCTGGTTTGGCTTTTCTGCTAAGTCATGTGACAAGGCTCGGTAAAGGGTCGACATTGACTGTTAGGATTACTACTTCCTATAGGGGGCACTAGAGTTCTAGTCCTCCTCCTCTCTGAAGAGACAATTTGCATTTCTCCAGTTACAAATCTTCATGAAGGATCTACCCGGCATCTCCTCCTCACCTTCTTCTTCTATTTTCTTAACCCTACTAAGCAAAAAATTATTCTTTGGTGCCGAGGAGCTGGAGCAGATAACGTCAGTAATATGGATGGCGGCGGCCGGTGACAGCAGAGGAACTACTCCACTTCCCTCAGTAATGAGTTCATTTTTACTGTGCGGAGCTGTCACCTTCTGATATTTCTTCAGCACCACAAGAGTCTCAGGCGTGACAAGTCATACGGATTCACAGAGTTCCCGTCGCAGACTCTGCACAGCCTCATAACTCACAGGAAGCAGTTTTATTATCTCACTGACTTGTGCATAAACATCGCACTGAGCGCCTCAGTGACGTCAGGAGCAGGACCATATCTGATGGCAGCATACCTGAGCATAGTAAGAGATGGATGCAGGAATCCCTTGGCTACGGAGGTGACCTACAGGGAAAACACGGACAGAAAACCTCACAGCCATCTGTTCAGGCAAAACGTGGGCCTGACCCATCCAGGAGAAACAAGGCTGGAACCCACCCCAGAGAAAACATTTCCAGGATCCCCCCACCCAACCATCTGTCCGGGGAAAACCTGAGCTTGACCCATCTAGGACAAACATGTCCGGAATCCCCCAGGAAAAACACTGCCAGGACCCCACCCCTGACCATCTGTTTGGGGAAAACTTGGACCTAATCACTCCCCAAGAAAAACACATCCAGGGCCCCAAAGATCATCTGTATGTGGGAAAACCTGGGCCTGAGCCCTCCAAGCAAAAACAATAATATCCCCCCAGCTGACGATACCCCGAAAATATCTCCCAAGATGACGATTCAATAATATCCACCGAAATGACAACACTTGCAATAATATCTCCGAGATGCCGATGCCCCCAATAATATCCCTGACATGACAATTCCCCAATAATATCCCCGAGATGATGATACCCCCAATAATATCCCCCGAGATGATGATACCCCCAATAATATCCCCAGAGATGATGATACCCCCAATAATATCCCAGAGATGATGATACCCCCAATAA
Source organism: Ranitomeya imitator (assembly GCF_032444005.1). Classification (NCBI taxonomy): domain Eukaryota; kingdom Metazoa; phylum Chordata; class Amphibia; order Anura; family Dendrobatidae; genus Ranitomeya; species Ranitomeya imitator. The sequence continues at coordinate 1,613,681 of NC_091288.1, forward strand.
TATCCCAGAGATGATGATACCCCCAATAATATCCCCCGAGATGATGATACCCCCAATATCCCTGACATGACAATTCCCCAATAATATCCCTGACATGACAATTCCCCAATAATATCCCCGAGATGATGATACCCCCAATAATATCCCCCGAGATGATGATACCCCCAATATCCCTGACATGACAATTCCCCAATAATATCCCAGAGATGATGATACCCCCAATAATATCCCTGACATGACAATTCCCCAATAATATCCCAGAGATGATGATACCCCCCAATAATATCCGCAGAGCTGACGCTACCACCAATAATATCTGTGATGCTAAGTCACTTCTCACAGGCAAGCCATGAGACGGGATAGTCAAGAAGTCCAAGATCAAAAGCCAAGAGGGTACATCATAAACAGAAGGAAGAGACAGAGGCGTAGTCAGGTAATGTTCTGAGGTCAGGATACCAGGAGGATAGTGGATCAGAGCTGTAAGGGTTAAATAGAAGGATGATCAAAACGAGGTCCAAGGTCGGACAACGAAAGATCACAGACAGAACGCAAGGCACAGAGAGACAAACTACAGAATAGCTAAATGCACGTCTGGCAGAGGTCTGGGAGTAACGGCCCAAAGTAGCTTTCCAATCATCTGGTATAATAACACCTGGAGAAAGCCAGCCGCATCCAGTTTCCGGTTGGATGGCCGATCTATCAATCAACACACTGACAGCTCAGCCCAACTCTGCACCAGACTGGACAACTGAGCTGTCAATTACTGCATCCCAGACACACTGATGGCTGGAACTGTGACATATCGCCAGTGATGACGATTCCCCCAATAATATCCCTCGAGATTACGATACCCCCAATAATATCCCCCGAGATTACGATGCCCCCAATAATATCCCACGAGATGATGACGATTCCCCCAATAATATCCCCGAGATGACGATATCCCAATAATATCCCGAGATGACGATATCCCAATAATATCCCCTGAGATGACGATGCCCCCAATAATATCCCCCGAGATGACGATACCCCCAATAATATCCCCCGAGATGATGACGATTCCCCCAATAATATCCCCGAGATGACGATTCCCCCAATAATATCCCCAGAGATGACGATGCCCCCAATAATATCCCCAGAGATGGCGATACCCCAAATAATATCCCCGAGATGACGATGCCCCCAATAATATCCCCCGAGATGACGATATCCCAATAATATCCCCGAGATGACGATGCCCCCAATAATATCCCCGAGATGACGATACCCCCAATAATATCCCCGAGATGACGATGCCCCCAATAATATCCCCCGAGATGACGATATCCCAATAATATCCCCGAGATGACGATGCCCCAATAATATCCCCGATGACGATGCCCCCAATAATATCCCGAGATGACGATATCCCAATAATATCCCCGAGATGACGACTCCCCAATAATATCCCCCGAGATGACGATACCCCCAATAATATCCCCCGAGATGATGACGATTCCCCCAATAATATCCCCGAGATGACGATTCCCCCAATAATATCCCCAGAGATGACGATGCCCCCAATAATATCCCCAGAGATGGCGATACCCCAAATAATATCCCCGAGATGACGATGCCCCCAATAATATCCCCCGAGATGACGATATCCCAATAATATCCCCGAGATGACGATGCCCCCAATAATATCCCCGAGATGACGATACCCCCAATAATATCCCCGAGATGACGATGCCCCCAATAATATCCCCCGAGATGACGATATCCCAATAATATCCCCGAGATGACGATGCCCCAATAATATCCCCGATGACGATGCCCCCAATAATATCCCGAGATGACGATATCCCAATAATATCCCCGAGATGACGATGCCCCCAATAATATCCCCCGAGATGACGATGCCCCCAATAATATCCCGAGATGACGATGCCCCCAATAATATCCCCCGAGATGACGATGCCCCCAATAATATCCCCGAGATGACGATGCCCCCAATAATATCCCCCGAGATGACGATGCCCCCAATAATATCCCCGAGATGACGATGCCCCCAATAATATCCCCCGAGATGACGATGCCCCCAATAATATCCCCGAGATGACGATGCCCCCAATAATATCCCCGAGATGACGATACCCCAATAATATCCCCGAGATGACGACTCCCCAATAATATCCCCGAGATGACGATGCCCCCAATAATATCCCCGAGATGACGATGCCCCCAATAATATCCCCGAGATGACGATGCCCCCAATAATATCCCCGAGATGACGATACCCCCAATAATATCCCCGAGATGACGACTCCCCAATAATATCCCCGAGATGACGACTCCCCAATAATATCCCCGAGATGACGATATCCCAATAATATCCCCGAGATGACGACTCCCCAATAATATCCCCGAGATGACGACTCCCCAATAATATCTCCGAGATGACGATGCCCCCAATAATATCCCCGAGATGACGATGCCCCCAATAATATCCCCGAGATGACGATATCCCAATAATATCCCCGAGATGACGATGCCCCCAATAATATCCCCGAGATGACGACTCCCCAATAATATCCCCAAGATGACGACTCCCGAATAATATCCCCGAGATGACGATGCCCCCAATAATATCCCCGAGATGACGATGCCCCCAATAATATCCCAGAGATGACGATGCCCCCAATAATATCCCCGAGATGACGATATCCCTAATAATATCCCCGAGATGACGATGCCGCCAATAATATCCCCCGAGATGACGATGCCCCCAATAATATCCCCGAGATGACGATGCCCCCAATAATATCCCCGAGATGACGATGCCCCCAATAATATCCCCGAGATGACGATGCCCCCAATAATATCCCCGAGATGACGATGCCCCCAATAATATCCCCGAGATGACGATGCCCCCAATAATATCCCCGAGATGACCCCAGGTCCAGATTCGATGGGTGTCGCAGGTCCGATGGGTGTCGCAGGTCCGGGTCCGATGAGTGTCGCAGGTCCGGGTCCGATGGGTGTCGCAGGTCCGGGTCCGATGGGTGTCGCAGGTCCGGGTCCGATGGGTGTTGCAGGTCCGGGTCCGATGGATGTCGCAGGTCCGATGGGTGTCGCAGGTCCGATGGGTGTCACAGGTCCGTCGGGTGTCGCGGGTCCGGGTCCGTCGGGTGTCGCAGGTCCGGGTCCGTCGGGTGTCGCAGGTCCGGTCTGTCGGGTGTCGCAGGTCCGATGGGTGTCGCAGGTCCGGGTCCGTCGGGTGTCGCAGGTCCGGTCTGTCGGGTGTCGCAGGTACGGGTCCGTAGCGTGTTGCAGGTCCGGGTCCGTTGGGTGTCGCAGGTCCGTCGGGTGTCGCAGGTCCGGGTCCGTCGGGTGTCGCAGGTCTGGGTCCGTCGGGTGTCGCAGGTCCGGGTCCGTCGGGTGTCGCAGGTCCGGGTCCGTCGGGTGTCGCAGGTCCGATGGGTGTCGCAGGTCCGGTCCGTCGGGTGTCGCAGGTCCGTCGGGTGTCGCAGGTCCGGGTCCGTCGGGTGTCGCAGGTCCGGTCCGTCGGGTGTCGCAGGTCCGGGTCCGTCGGGTGTCGCAGGTCCGGTCCGTCGGGTGTCGCAGGTCCGGGTCCGTCGGGTGTCGCAGGTCCGGGTCCGTCGGGTGTCGCAGGTCCGGTCCGTCGGGTGTCGCAGGTCCGGTCCGTCGGGTGTCGCAGGTCCGTCGGGTATCGCAGGTCCGGGTCCGTCGGGTGTCGCAGGTCCGATGGGTGTCGCAGGTCCGGTCCGTCGGGTGTCGCAGGTCCGGGTCCGTCGGGTGTCGCAGGTCCGGGTCCGTCGGGTGTCGCAGGTCCGGGTCCGTCGGGTGTCGCAGGTCCGGTCCGTCGGGTGTCGCAGGTCCGGTCCGTCGGGTGTCGCAGGTCCGTCGGGTATCGCAGGTCCGGGTCCGTCGGGTGTCGCAGGTCCGATGGGTGTCGCAGGTCCGGTCCGTCGGGTGTCGCAGGTCCGGGTCCGTCGGGTGTCGCAGGTCCGGGTCCGTCGGGTGTTGCAGGTCCGGTCCGTCGGGTGTCGCAGGTCCGATGGGTGTCGCAGGTCCGGGTCCGTCGGGTGTCGCAGGTCCGGTCCGATGGGTGTCGCAGGTCCGGTCCGTCGGGTGTCGCAGGTCCGGTCCGATGGGTGTCGCAGGTCCGGTCCGTCGGTTGTCGCAGGTCCGGGTCCGTCGGGTGTCGCAGGTCCGGTCCGTCGGGTGTCGCAGGTCCGGTCCGTCGGGTGTCGCAGGTCCGGTCCGTCGGGTGTCGCAGGTCCGGTCCGATGGGTGTCGCAGGTCCGGGTCCGTCGGGTGTCGCAGGTCCGTTGGGTGTCGCAGGTCCGGGTCCGTCGGGTGTCGCAGGTCCGGTCCGTCGGGTGTCGCAGGTCCGGGTCCGTTGGGTGTCGCAGGTCCGGTCCGTCGGGTGTCGCAGGTCCGGGTCCGTCGGGTGTCGCAGGTCCGGTCCGTCGGGTGTCGCAGGTCCGGTCCGTCGGGTGTCGCAGGTCCGTCGGGTATCGCAGGTCCGGGTCCGTCGGGTGTCGCAGGTCCGTCGGGTATCGCAGGTCCGGGTCCGTCGGGTGTCGCAGGTCCGGTCCGTCGGGTGTCGCAGGTCCGGGTCCGTTGGGTGTCGCAGGTCCGGTCCGTCGGGTGTCGCAGGTCCGGGTCCGTCGGGTGTCGCAGGTCCGGTCCGTCGGGTGTCGCAGGTCCGGTCCGTCGGGTGTCGCAGGTCCGTCGGGTATCGCAGGTCCGGGTCCGTCGGGTGTCGCAGGTCCGATGGGTGTCGCAGGTCCGGTCCGTCGGGTGTCGCAGGTCCGGGTCCGTCGGGTGTCGCAGGTCCGGGTCCGTCGGGTGTCGCAGGTCCGGGTCCGTCGGGTGTCGCAGGTCCGGTCCGTCGGGTGTCGCAGGTCCGTCGGGTATCGCAGGTCCGGGTCCGTCGGGTGTCGCAGGTCCGATGGGTGTCGCAGGTCCGGGTCCGTCGGGTGTCGCAGGTCCGGTCCGTCGGGTGTCGCAGGTCCGGTCCGTCGGGTGTCGCAGGTCCGGTCCGTCGGGTGTCGCAGGTCCGTCGGGTATCGCAGGTCCGGGTCCGTCGGGTGTCGCAGGTCCGATGGGTGTCGCAGGTCCGGTCCGTCGGGTGTCGCAGGTCCGGGTCCGTCGGGTGTCGCAGGTCCGGGTCCGTCGGGTGTTGCAGGTCCGGTCCGTCGGGTGTCGCAGGTCCGATGGGTGTCGCAGGTCCGGGTCCGTCGGGTGTCGCAGGTCCGGTCCGATGGGTGTCGCAGGTCCGGTCCGTCGGGTGTCGCAGGTCCGGTCCGATGGGTGTCGCAGGTCCGGGTCCGTCGGGTGTCGCAGGTCCGGTCCGATGGGTGTCGCAGGTCCGGTCCGTCGGGTGTCGCAGGTCCGGTCCGTCGGGTGTCGCAGGTCCGGGTCCGTCGGGTGTCGCAGGTCCGGGTCCGTCGGGTGTCGCAGGTCCGGTCCGTCGGGTGTCGCAGGTCCGGTCCGATGGGTGTCGCAGGTCCGGTCCGTCGGGTGTCGCAGGTCCGGTCCGATGGGTGTCGCAGGTCCGGTCCGTCGGTTGTCGCAGGTCCGGGTCCGTCGGGTGTCGCAGGTCCGGTCCGTCGGGTGTCGCAGGTCCGGTCCGTCGGGTGTCGCAGGTCCGGTCCGTCGGGTGTCGCAGGTCCGGTCCGATGGGTGTCGCAGGTCCGGGTCCGTCGGGTGTCGCAGGTCCGATGGGTGTCGCAGGTCCGGTCCGTCGGGTGTCGCAGGTCCGGGTCCGTCGGGTGTCGCAGGTCCGTTGGGTGTCGCAGGTCCGTTGGGTGTCGCAGGTCCGGGTCCGTCGGGTGTCGCAGGTCCGGGTCCGTCGGGTGTCGCAGGTCCGGGTCCGTCGGGTGTCGCAGGTCCGGTCCGTCGGGTGTCGCAGGTCCGTTGGTTGTCGCAGGTCCGGTCCGTCGGGTGTCGCAGGTCCGGGTCCGTCGGGTGTCGCAGGTCCGGTCCGTCGGGTGTCGCAGGTCCGTTGGGTGTCGCAGGTCCGGGTCCGTCGGGTGTCGCAGGTCCGGTCCGTCGGGTGTCGCAGGTCCGGTCCGTCGGGTGTCGCAGGTCCGGTCCGTCGGGTGTCGCAGGTCCGGTCCGTCGGGTGTCGCAGGTCCGGCACCTCCCATCTTCTTGCGACGCCGCCCTCCTGCTTTAATATGTAAATAATAAGGCATGGGACCCCAGGATTCTTGGTAACCCGCCTTGCTGCAGCCCCCAGCTGTGAGTTTTTCCTGGCTGGTTATAGGAAACATGGGGAACCCACAGCGGGTTTTTCATTTATTTCGTTCTATCGCAGGTGGAGGGTGAGGAATACCCCGATCATCCGCTCCTGCGGTCACTGTTATTAGCGGCAGCAGGTGTCGGATGATGGGAGTAACAGTCAGAAAAGCCCCCACCTGCTGTCATCATTGACTTTAATATAACTCTCATCATTCTCATCAGATCGCGCCGATCGCCGACTTCAGCACCACACACAGGGGAACGGCGCTTACCGTAACGCTCCTTCCCCGGCAGCCGTCCGTCCGGTACTGATCGCCGCACATGGACCACACGTATTACGCACATGGACCACACGTATTACACACATGGACACACTATCTACTGTACCGTGCTTTTCGGTACTGGAAGTTTCAGGACGTGTGAAAGGCCTAACAATGAGAGAAAACAATGAAGAAAATAGTCACATGAAAGATGGCGCCGGAGCTGGAGACGTCAGGAGAAGCTCACGTGATGCAGCCTCTAGGAACGCTCTAGACGGTCACCTGATTAGACACTACCAATCAGAACAGAGAGATAATAAAGCAGAACGTGACCGGAAAAGGCGGGGCTAGGGCCAGAACAAGGGCTGGAACGCAGAAGGGGAGAGCTGGAACGCAGAAAAGAAGTGCTGCAGCCGACTGCCAGCAACGCACAGAGAGGTAAGAAACCCCGGATGCACCGCAGCGAGCCCCGCCCCATGCCGGTTTCCGACTGCCGGTGTTAGGGGGGAGGGGTGCAGAACCGGCCGGTGTGTGTGTGTGTGCGCTCGTCACCCGTGCTGCTCTGCAGGGACGCCGCCGGCCAGGAGCAGCGCTGTGTGTTACCGGTGACTGCGGCCGATGTCTCCTGACAGCCCGGCCCTGTGGGAGTCCTGGGAGCCACGTTGTCAGCAGTCTCCTCACACATCACTGGACGGAGGCGGCACTGGTGGGGTGTACTCACTTCTCCATCACCTAACTGTGGTATCTGAAATATTGTAACCTCCCTGTCCTGTGAAGCCGACAATTGTCAGAAAGTGGAAACTGCTTGTGTCCAGCGAACTGTGGGTTAACACTTACCTTTTTGTGGGGTGTACTCACTTATTCTGAGCACTGTATACTGTATATAATGTACAGATAATACAGGGGTGTACTCACTTATACAGAGCATTGTGTATATAATGTGATCTAATGTGATGATACAGGGGTGTACTCACTTATCCTGAGCACTCTGTATATAATGTACTGATAATGCAGGGATGTACTCGCTTATCCTGAGCACTCTGTATATAATGTACTGATGCAGGGGTGTACTCACTTATCCTGAGCACTCTGTATATAATGTACTGATGCAGGGGTGTACTCACTTATCCTGAGCACTCTGTATATAATGTACCGATTACTACAGGGTTGTATACAAAAAGAAAAAGAAAAAAAGCGACAGGGTACTTTCACACTAGCGTTTTTTGTAAATCCGTCACAATGCGTCGTTTTGCAGAAAAAACGCATCCTGCAAAAGTGCTTGCAGGATGCGTTTTTTCCCCATAGACTTCTATTGGCGACGGATTTGCGACGGATGCGTCATGCTTTGGCGGACCGTCGGGAAAAAAAAACCCTACATGTAACTTTTTTTTTTTCTCCCGACGGACCGCTTTTTCAGACCGCGCATGCGCGGCCGGAACTCCGCCCCCACCTCCTCGCACCTTCAATGGGGCAGCGGATGCGCCGGAAAAATGCATCCGCTGCACCCATTGTGCAAAGCGTTAAACGCTAGCGTCGGAAGGGAGAAGGACTTGGGGATCCTAGTTAACAAAGAAGTAAGACAGGCAATTAACAGTAAAAAGAAAGCATTTGCACTACTAAAGCAGGATGGCACCATTGAAGCTCTAAAAAACTATAGGGAGAAAAATACTTTATCTAAAAAACTAATTAAAGCTGCCAAAAAGGAAACAGAGAAGCACATTGCTAAGGAGAGTAAAACTAATCCCAAACTGTTCTTCAACTATATCAATAGTAAAAGAATAAAAACTGAAAATGTAGGCCCCTTAAAAAATAGTGAGGAAAGAATGGTTGTAGATGACGAGGAAAAAGCTAACATATTAAACACCTTCTTCTCCACGGTATTCACGGTGGAAAATGAAATGCTAGGTGAAATCCCAAGAAACAATGAAAACCCGATATTAAGGGTCACCAATCTAACCCAAGAAGAGGTGCGAAACCGGCTAGATAAGATTAAAATAGATAAATCTCCGGGTCCGGATGGCATACACCCACGAGTACTAAGAGAACTAAGTAATGTAATAGATAAACCATTATTTCTTATTTTTAGGGACTCTATAGCGACAGGGTCTGTTCCGCAGGACTGGCGCATAGCAAATGTGGTGCCAATATTCAAAAAGGGCTCTAAAAGTGAACCTGGAAATTATAGGCCAGTAAGTCTAACCTCTATTGTTGGTAAAATATTTGAAGGGTTTCTGAGGGATGTTATTCTGGATTATCTCAATGAGAATAACTGTTTAACTCCATATCAGCATGGGTTTATGAGAAATCGCTCCTGTCAAACCAATCTAATCAGTTTTTATGAAGAGGTAAGCTATAGACTGGACCACGGTGAGTCATTGGACGTGGTATATCTCGATTTTTCCAAAGCGTTTGATACCGTGCCGCACAAGAGGTTGGTACACAAAATGAGAATGCTTGGTCTGGGGGAAAATGTGTGTAAATGGGTTAGTAACTGGCTTAGTGATAGAAAGCAGAGGGTGGTTATAAATGGTATAGTCTCTAACTGGGTCGCTGTGACCAGTGGGGTACCGCAGGGGTCAGTATTGAGACCTGTTCTCTTCAACATATTCATTAATGATCTGGTAGAAGGTTTACACAGTAAAATATCGATATTTGCAGATGATACAAAACTATGTAAAGCACTTAATACAAGAGAAGATAGTATTCTGCTACAGATGGATCTGGATAAGTTGGAAACTTGGGCTGAAAGGTGGCAGATGAGGTTTAACAATGATAAATGTAAGGTTATACACATGGGAAGAAGGAATCAATGTCACCATTACACACTGAATGGGAAACCACTGGGTAAATCTGACAGGGAGAAGGACTTGGGGATCCTAGTTAATGATAAACTTACCTGGAGCAGCCAGTGCCAGGCAGCAGCTGCCAAGGCAAACAGGATCATGGGGTGCATTAAAAGAGGTCTGGATACACATGATGAGAGCATTATACTGCCTCTGTACAAATCCCTAGTTAGACCGCACATGGAGTACTGTGTCCAGTTTTGGGCACCGGTGCTCAGGAAGGATATAATGGAACTAGAGAGAGTACAAAGGAGGGCAACAAAATTAATAAAGGGGATGGGAGAACTACAATACCCAGATAGATTAGCGAAATTAGGATTATTTAGTCTAGAAAAAAGACGACTGAGGGGCGATCTAATAACCATGTATAAGTATATAAGGGGACAATACAAATATCTCGCTGAGGATCTGTTTATACCAAGGAAGGTGACGGGCACAAGGGGGCATTCTTTGCGTCTGGAGGAGAGAAGGTTTTTCCACCAACATAGAAGAGGATTCTTTACTGTTAGGGCAGTGAGAATCTGGAATTGCTTGCCTGAGGAGGTGGTGATGGCAAACTCAGTCGAGGGGTTCAAGAGAGGCCTGGATGCCTTTCTGGAGCAGAACAATATTGTATCATACAATTATTAGGTTCTGTAGAAGGACGTAGATCTGGGGATTTATTATGATGGAATATAGGCTGAACTGGATGGACAAATGGCTTTTTTCGGCCTTACTAACTATGTTACTATGTTACTATTCCGACGCTAGTGTGAAAGAAGCCTAAAAAAGTCGCAGGCAGCTCGCCAACCAGACCATCGAGCGCAGAAGCCCTTCCTGATCACGACGTTCAGCAGCAGCACTTCAAACCATGTAGACAAACTTGGAAGAAATCCAACCAAAGATGTCAATGCCAAAATCGCTAGTTTGATTGAGGAGGGGGTTAGTCTGGCGGTCATCAATAAAAAACAAGCAGATTATTTATATGTGGAGTCCCCCAGATTAGCAATCATGTATGGACTCCCTAAAATACATAGAGGCGATGGCTTTCCGGCGATGCGCCCCATCATATCAGGAATTGGATCCATGCTGGAACATCTATGCGAGTGGATGGACTCAGTGCTACAACGCCTTGTGATGAGAATGCCGGGATACATCAAAGATTCTGGAGACCGGAATACAGCTGGTTACATGAGTATACCGCATGACATGGCCATGAGAATGCCGGGATACATCAGATTCGGGGGCAGTTCTGGAGACAGGAATACAGCTGGTTACACGAGCGTACCGCATGACAGCCATGAGAATGCCGGGATACATCAGATTCGGGGGCAGTTCTGGAGACAGGAATACAGCTGGTTACACGAGTATACCGCATGACAGCCATGAGAATGCCGGGATACATCAGATTCGGGGGCAGTTCTGGAGACAGGAATACAGCTGGTTACACGAGTATACCGCATGACATGGCCATGAGAATGCCGGGATACATCAGATTCGGGGGCAGTTCTGGAGACAGGAATACAGCTGGTTACATGAGTATACCGCATGACATGGCCATGAGAATGCCGGGATACATCAGATTCGGGGGCAGTTCTGGAGACAGGAATACAGCTGGTTACATGAGTATACCGCATGACATGGCCATGAGAATGCCGGGATACATCAGATTCGGGGGCAGTTCTGGAGACAGGAATACAGCTGGTTACACGAGCGTACCGCATGACATGGCCATGAGAATGCCGGGATACATCAGATTCGGGGGCAGTTCTGGAGACAGGAATACAGCTGGTTACACGAGCGTACCGCATGACATGGCCATGAGAATGCCGGGATACATCAGATTCGGGGGCAGTTCTGGAGACAGGAATACAGCTGGTTACATGAGTATACCGCATGACATGGCCATGAGAATGCCGGGATACATCAGATTCGGGGGCAGTTCTGGAGACAGGAATACAGCTGGTTACACAAGTATACCGCATGACAGCCATGAGAATGCCGGGATACAGCAAAGATTCTGGAGACAGGAATACAGCTGGTTACACAAGTATACCGCATGACATGGCCATGAGAATGCCGGGATACATCAGATTCGGGGGCAGTTCTGGAGACAGGAATACAGCTGGTTACACGAGTATACTGCATGACAGCCATGAGAATGCCGGGATACATCAGATTCGGGGGCAGTTCTGGAGACAGGAATACAGCTGGTTACATGAGTATACTGCATGACAGCCATGAGAATGCCGGGATACATCAGATTCGGGGGCAGTTCTGGAGACAGGAATACAGCTGGTTACACGAGTATACTGCATGACAGCCATGAGAATGCCGGGATACATCAGATTCGGGGGCAGTTCTGGAGACAGGAATACAGCTGGTTACACGAGTATACTGCATGACAGCCATGAGAATGCCGGGATACATCAGATTCGAGGGCAGTTCTGGAGACAGGAATACAGCTGGTTACACGAGTATACCGCATGACATGGCCATGAGAATGCCGGGATACATCAGATTCGGGGGCAGTTCTGGAGACAGGAATACAGCTGGTTACACAAGTATACCGCATGACATGGCCATGAGAATGCCGGGATACATCAGATTCGGGGGCAGTTCTGGAGACAGGAATACAGCTGGTTACACGAGCGTACCGCATGACATGGCCATGAGAATGCCGGGATACATCAGATTCGGGGGCAGTTCTGGAGACAGGAATACAGCTGGTTACACGAGCGTACCGCATGACAGCCATGAGAATGCCGGGATACATCAGATTCGGGGGCAGTTCTGGAGACAGGAATACAGCTGGTTACATGAGTATACTGCATGACATGGCCATGAGAATGCCGGGATACATAATAATAATAATAATAATAATTTTATTTATATAGCGCCAACATATTCCGCAGCGCTTTACAAATTATAGAGGGGACTTGTACAGACAATAAACATTACAGCATAACAGAAATACAGTTCAAAACAGATACCAGGAGGAATGAGGGTCCTGCTGCTCGCAAGCTACAAACTATGGGGAAAAGGGGAGACACGAGAGGTGGATGGTAACAATTGCTTTAGTTATTCGGACCGGCCATAGTGTAAGGCTCGGGTGTTCATGTAAAGCTGCATGAACCAGTTAACTGCCTAAGTATGTAGCAGTACAGACACAGAGGGCTAATACTGCATAAAGTGTATGAGAACATGATGCGAGGAACCTTTTTTTTTTTTTTTTTTTTTATTATAAATAGGCCACACAGGGATCGTTAGGTTAATGCATTGAGACGGTAGGCCAGTCTGAACAAATGAGTTTTTAGGGCATGCTTAAAACTGTGGGGATTGGGGATTAATCGTATTAACCTAGGTAGTGCATTCCAAAGAATCGGCGCAGCACGTGTAATGTCTTGAAGACGGGAGTGGGAGGTTCTGATTATTGAGGATGCTAACCTGAGGTCATTAGCGGAGCGGAGGGCACGGGTAGGGTGGTAGGCTGATACCAGGGAGGAGATGTAGGGTGGTGCTGAGCCATGGAGTGCTTTGTGGATGAGGGTAGTAGTTTTGTACTGGATTCTGGAGTGGATGGGTAACCAGTGTAATGACTGGCACAGGGTAGAGGCATCGGTGTAACGGTTGGTGAGGAATATGATCCTGGCTGCAGCATTCAGGACAGATTGGAGCGGGGAGAGTTTTGCAAGAGGGAGACAGATTAGTAGAGAGTTACAATAGTCCAGACGAGAATGAATAAGTGAAACAGTCAGAGTTTTTGCAGAGTCGAAATTAAGAAAAGGGCGAATTCTAGAAATGTTTTTGAGATGCAGGTAAGAAGAGCGAGCCAGTGATCGGATGTACATCAAGGATTCTGGAGACAGGAATACAGCTGGTTACACGAGCGTACCGCATGACAGCCATGAGAGCCGCGGAGTTTCATCTAAAAGACCATGGCGAATACTCTGAGGATTTGATTAATTTTTCTTTGCAGGTCTTATCCTTCCTTATGCAGAATAATATTTTTTCTTTTGATAATGAGATATATGTCCAGAAGTCGGGAGTCCCTATGGGGGCTAAATATTCACCGTCTTTGGCCAATCTAACTATGGCATTTTGGGAGCAGAAATGAATGTTTTCTGTTGATGATCCCTTTGTTGGATACATCTCCTGGTATGGCAGATACATCGATGACATCCTCATTATCTGGGGGGCGATGTGTCTGCCATACTGGGATTTGTACAATACATTAACTCTAATGACTGCGGTATCAAATTCACTTTGTTCATGATCAGTTTAATATTTCATTTTTGGATTTAGACTTGTGCGGATGTGTTGGGGAGAAAACTATAAGCAAAACGCATGTAAAACCAATTAGTGGAAACACTTTACTGCACGCGGAGAGCAGCCATCCAGCCCACACGATTAGATCCACACCGGTGGGAGAATTCACTAGGTCAAAACGTAATTGTAGTGGGGAGGAGGACAGACACAGAATTTAATAATAAATACCCTGGCTGGACTTTAAGAAGAGCCACAAATTTGGTTGATAAAAATGGAGGGAGGATTTATTGGTTCCAACCAGTGACCATTTACTAAGGAGGAAAAAGTGATGATGATGATGATGAACCTCATGTTTATCTGCAGTTCTCTTCCCAATGTAACCAAATTAAAGGTATTATTAATAAGACTTCCTATCCTATGTGAAGATGAAATATTATCGGACATTTTGAAGGATGGAGTAAATGTGGTAGCGAGAAGGGCGTGAACTATTGGCGATTCAATTGCCCCAAATTCTTTTCTTAATAAAGCCAGACCCAGCACATGGCTGGAGTGTAAGGTTTCTTTAGATGCGGGACCCCTGCGTGCAGCACCTGTGCACATATACAATGGGGCAATATCTTTCACAATTCAGATAACACCAAAGAGTATGAAATAAATAGTTTTATAAATTGCCATCCGATAAATGTGGTGTATAAGGCAGACTGCACAGTGTGCCAGATCTCGTGTATAGGGTGTACGTCACGTAAATGAAAAACTCAAATAACCGAACAAATCAGAGACCATTAACCCGAACGTGAGAAACAGAAACATCTCCATGGTATCGAGACATTTTAATATACAACATAATGGGGATGTCACCGCTCTAAGGGTGCACGGTATTGAGAAAGTGTATATGTCACATCGTGGGGGAGATACAAGGAGACGCCTACTCACGAGAGGCTTTTTGGATCTATAATTTAAATACTCGTTATCCTGCAGGCATGAACAAGAAAAGTGAAATTATGTATCACTATTGTTAGTGTTTTAATGTGTTCAGATATATGCAGTTCTAGGACCTTACAAACCTGTCATGTGACATGGGGGGGCCTGTTTTTAGCTTGTATGGGATATATAGCGCGCTCACTCCTGGAGCTGCATGGGCACGAGTAACACCGCTATAGGTCGAAACGCGTAGCCGTATTCTTACAATCACCTGTCTGGTCCACTTGTTGTAAGGAATTTTTTTGCTTTTATTGCCACTTTGGATTAATAAAATTTGCAACTTTTTACCCATCTTACTACAGGGTTGTACTCACTTATACTGGGCATTTTGTATATACTGTACTGATAATGCAGGGGTGTACTCACTTATCCTGAGCACTCTGTATATACTTACTGATAATACAGGGGTGTACTCACTTAGCACTGTATATATACTGTACTGATAATGCAGGTGTACTCACTTATCCTGAGCACTGTGTATATAATATGATAACACAGGGGTGTACTCGCTTATCCTAAGCACTGTATATATACTGTAATGATGAAGGGGTGTACTCACTTATCCTGAGCGCTGTATATATACTGTACTGACAATGCAGGGGTGTACTCACTTACCCTGAGCACTCTGTCTATAATGAGATAATACAGGCGTGTACTCACTTATCCTGAGCACTCTGTATGTACTGATAATGCAGGGGTGTACTCACTTTGAGCGCTGTGTGTGTTCTAGTCTGTGACCTCGCTGACTGTCTCCCTCTGGCCCGCAGGTGTGGGATCTGTGCAGCCCCAGCAGCTCATGGATGACGGTCAGGATGTGCGGCGCCCCAGCCACAGGATGAATCTGCTGCTGCGGGGTCTCCTGCTGTTCCTGATTGGGGTCTTCCTGGCGCTGGTGCTGAATCTTCTGCAGGTGCAGAGGAATGTGACGCTCTTCCCCCCGGACGTGCTCTCCAGCCTCCTGTCCTCCGCCTGGTGGGTGCCGCTCTGCTGTGGAACGGCTGCAGGTAGGTGGTCACCAGTGGGGGGTTCACGCCGTCAGCAGAGTCACCGCTGTGTTCTGCCTCCGCAGCTGCTATCGGCCTCCTGTATCCGTGCATCGACCGACAGCTGGAGAAGCCGCACAGATTCAAGAGGGAGTGGTCCAGCGTGCTGCGCTGCGTAGCGGTGTTCGTGGGCATCAACCACGCCAGTGCTGTATCCTTCCTGCTAACGGGGGTCACACACTGTCCGTACACTAGCGTACGTGGGTCCTATGGGGGGGTATTGTGTGTAGTGTCCTCTGGGCCGGTCTTTGTGCAGCAGGAGGCTCTGGCTGTCGGATGCATCTCCTGGGTGGCTGAGATCTGGGCTCCTCCATGGATTCTCATTGTGCTTTTCTTCTCCTTGACTCCTCTCATCAGAAGGTGGATTTCGCTAATAACCTGCAACTGTCGCTGACGTTGGCCGCTCTGTCCATCGGGCTGTGGTGGACATTCGACAGGTCTCGGAGCGGCCTGGGTCTGGGGGTCTGCATTGCCTTCTTCGCCACACTTGTGTCTCAGCTGCTGGTGTACAATGGAGTGTACCAGTGAGTGTCACCTGTCGTGTGTGTGTGTGTGTGTGTGCGTGTACACACTATTGGCAACTGTCCTCTGTGCATAGATGTCTCCTGATGCTCCTCCTCTGTGCTCTTTGCCCTTACTCTCTGCGTGTGCTCTCCTAACGCTCGTCCTCTGTGCACTCGTGTGCTTTCCTTACCCTCACCCTCTGCGTGTGCTCTCCTAACGCTTCTCTTGTGCCCTCCTTGTCTTCGCCCTCCTCCCTGTGTGCCCTCCTCCCTGTGTGCCCTCCTTGCCTTCGCCCTCCTCCCTGTGTGCCCTCCTCCCTGTGTGCCCTCCTCCCTGTGTGCCCTCCTCCCTGTGTGCCCTCCTTGCTTTCGCCCTCCTCCCTGTGTGCCCTCCTCCCTGTGTGCCCTCCTCCCTGTGTGCCCTCCTTGCTTTCGCCCTCCTCCCTGTGTGCCCTCCTCCCTGTGTGCCCTCCTCCCTGTGTGCCCTCCTTGCCTTCGCCCTCCTCCCTGTGTGCCCTCCTCCCTGTGTGCCCTCCTTGCTTTCGCCCTCCTCCGTGTGCGCTCCTTGCCTTTGCGCTCTCCTTGCCTTTGCGCGCTCCTTGCCTTTGCGCGCTCCTTGCCTTTGCGCGCTCCTTGCCTTTGCGCTCTCCTTGCCTTTGCGCTCTCCTTGCCTTTGCGCTCTCCTTGCCTTTGCGCTCTCCTTGCCTTTGCGCTCTCCTTGCCTTTGCGCTCTCCTTGCCTTTGCGCTCTCCTTGCCTTTGCGCTCTCCTTGCCTTTGCGCTCTCCTTGCCTTTGCGCTCTCCTTGCCTTTGCGCTCTCCTTGCCTTTGCGCTCTCCTTGCCTTCGCCCTCCTCGTGTGCCCGCTTTTGTGTTTGTATGTTCCTGATACTCCATTTCTGTCTATATGCCTTCTTGAAGCTCGTCCCATGTGATTGCACTCTCTTGACGCCCGTCCTCTTTCTGTGTACATGTGCAGTATACGATGGGTGAAACAAGTATTTAACACATCACTGATTTTCTCAGTAAATCTATTGGTAAAGATGATATTGACATGAAATTCTCCCCAGATGTTAGTAACAACCATCCAATCCACACAGGACAGAAGTCACCAGAGATGTCCATACATTATGTGTAATAATAAGAAATGACACAGGGGAAAGTGCTGAACAGATGGAGAGGAGCAAAAAGCCCTGGGACGTCCTGACATCGGCTGAGATCTATCAGTAATTAGGAAGGAATCCTGCCACTTAGTGACAAATAATATCAGCTGGTTCCTCTGATGGCCTATGAAAAGCTTTCTCATTACCAAGGGGGCACACAAATCTCTCATGATGGGTAACACCAGTGAGCTGTCTCAAGACCTTCACAACCTTATTGTTCTATAATATCATGATGGTATTGGTTACAGAAGCATTTCTAATCTACTGAAGTTTCCAGTGAGCGCTTCTGGGGTCATTATCCGGAAATGGAAAGATCATCATTTCACCATACACCGACTACAGCCAGGTGCGCCCCGCAAAATTTTTACCATAAACCGGCCACGACCAGGTGCTCCCCACAAGATTTCATACAGAGGAGTGAAAATAATTATCAGAAGAGTTGTCCAAGAGTCGTGGAGAACTACAGAAAGACCTGGAATCGGAAGGCACAATTGTTTCACAGAACACTACTCTGTGGCCTGTGTGCATTCTCGCCATGCGACCCTCCGTGGCTTGTTTAAGGGGAAACATGTAAATGTTCTGGAGTGGCCGAGTCACCGCCCCGACCTTCATTTCCAGATGTGAAGATCGCTGTTCACCAGAGGAAACATCGAACCTGAAGGGGCTGGAGAAGTTTTTTTCTTGAGGAATGGGCAGAAATCAGTGGGATGATGTGGAAAGCTCAGAGACTTAGCCAAAGCGATTTACAGCTGTAATTGCTGCAAAAGGAGGATCTACAAAGTACTGACTTTAGGGAGTGGATAGTTATGCACACTGAAGTTTTCAGTAATTTTATCCGATTTGTAGTTTGCTTCACTATAATCCAATTGTTTGCAGTTGTCACCATGTTCTGTATATGAACTGATGCAAACGCTCAAAACAAAAGTGAAATTCCAGGTTGTGAGGTAGCAACCCGAAAAATGCCAAGGGTGTGTGTGTGTGTGTGTGTGTGTGTGTGTGTGTGAATACTTTCGAAAGCCACTGGATGTATGCTCTCGATGCTGTTCCTCAGTATGTACATGTACAGTGGCATGTAAAAGTTTTGGCACTCCTGGTCAAAATGTAATGTTATTGTGAACCGTTAAAATGACTTGTCGGCAGGATTGTGCTCAGTGACTACAGACAGTGTCAGGTCAGTGCTGTTATACTGATTACACTGATACCTGTGATCAGGATTGTGCTCAGTGACTACAGACAGTGTCAGGTCGGTGCTGTTATACTGATTACACTGATACCTGTGATCAGGATTGTGCTCAGTGACTACAGGCAGTGTCAGGTCAGTGCTGTTATACTGATTACACTGATACCTGTGATCAGGATTGTGCTCAGTGACTACAGACAGTGTCAGGTCGGTGCTGTTATACTGATTACACTGATACCTGTGATCAGGATTGTGCTCAGTGACTACAGACAGTGTCAGGTCGGTGCTGTTATACTGATTACACTGATACCTATGATCAGGATTGTGCTCAGTGACTACAGGCAGTGTCAGGTCAGTGCTGTTATACTGATTACACTGATACCTGTGATCAGGATTGTGCTCAGTGACTACAGACAGTGTCAGGTCGGTGCTGTTATACTGATTACACTGATACCTGTGATCAGGATTGTGCTCAGTGACTACAGGCAGTGTCAGGTCGGTGCTGTTATACTGATTACACTGATACCTGTGATCAGGATTGTGCTCAGTGACTACAGGCAGTGTCAGGTCTGTGCTGTTATACAGATTACACTGATACCTGTGATCAGGATTGGGCTCAGTGACTACAGACAGTGTCAGGTCGGTGCCGTTATACTGATTACACTGATAACTGCTGCTGATGAAATCAGTCTTGTGGTTGTTGTGAAATCTGCATTTGTAGTTTTCAGTTAGAGGTTCTCGTGCTCTGGAGTGGGCATGTGAGCGACCGGTGGACGGGGCTTTACAGTCCTGTACAAATTAATTGGGACAAAGCAAACAAATAAAATGTTATGATGCATTCTTACATACTAATTCTGAAGATTACCTTTTTCCACTGGCTAGTTGACCAAGATTTAGAATCACTGACTGGTAACCAACTTACGATTTTACTTAAATGCTTTGCCCGGCACTGTATGTGGTGCTCTCCCTAAATCTTCATCCTTATGGCCAATGACAGGTCGCTGATCCGACAGGCACCGTAGCAGATGTGGGGTATTATATACCTGTGTTCATTTTCTTTACACATAGAACTTTGAATTTCCTTTTTTTTTTTTTTTAAATGGCGGCTGCACAATACCATGTATCACGTTCCAATAGATGCTATTGCACAGGTGCCGCCTCTGCCATTTTGATGGAGCCTTTTTTTTTTTTTCCTCTAGCAAAATGGCGACTGCGCAGTAGCCTCTATCGGAATGTGATACCGGCTACTGCGCAGGCGAGGCTGCAGTTTTGATTTAAAAACACAATTTTTCAGGAAATCTATAAGTCCTAAATAAAATATAAACAGGCACATTATCCCCCGTATCGGCTGCGATGCCGGTGCCTGAGGAGTGGGTGTTTTTTATTTTTTTTTAAACCATGTTATGTTCAGTATCTAAAATAAGGCATGGGTCAGTGAGAGATCAGCGAACTGTCATTAGCCATAAGAATGAATATCTAGGGAGAGCACCACATTCAGCCCCGCCCACAGGGTGCTCACAGCCCCGCCCACATGCCACCCTGGAGCACAACCATCTCAGTAACGAAACACTACAAATCCAGATTCCACAACAACCACATGACAGACTTCATCCTCAGGTATCGGTGTAATCAGTATAACGGCAGCAACCTGACACTGTCTGTAGTCACTGAGCACAATCCTGATCACAGGTATCCGTGTAATCAGTATAACGGCACCGACCTGACAGTGTCTGTAGTCACGGAGCACAATCCTGATCACTGGTATCAGTGTAATCAGTATAACGGCACCGACCTGACACTGTCTGTAGTCACTGAGCCCAATCCTGATCACAGGTATCACTGTAATCAGTATAACTGTGCCGACCTGACACTGTCTGTAGTCACTGAGTGTAACGGCACCGACCTGACACTGTAGTCACTGAGCACAATCCTGATCACAGCTATCAGTGTAATCAGTATAACGGCACCGACCTGACACTGTCTGTAGTCACTGAGCCCAATCCTGATCACAGGTATCAGTGTAATCTGTATAACGGCACCGACCTGACACTGTCTGTAGTCACTGAGCCCAATCCTGATCACAGGTAGCAGTGTAATCAGTATAACGGCACCGACCTGACACTGTCTGTAGTCACTGAGCACAATCCTGATCACAGGTATCAGTGTAATCAGTATAACAGCACCGACCTGACACTGTCTGTAGTCACTGAGCACAATCCTGATCACAGGTCGCTTTAAGAAAGTTGGAAGATGAATTGATCTAAAAGGCCTAAAGTTACAAATGACTCATTTCCTTTGCATTTTAAGCAAAAAATATATACATCTAGAAACCTTTTTTATGCTAACAATTTACAAAAATGAAAATTGGCCAATGCAAAAGGTTGTGCGCACGGATAGTACCTAGTGACGCCCCTTTTGCGGGTATCACAGCTTGTAGACGCTTTTTGTAGCCAGACAAAAGTGTTTTTTCCATTTTTAGGGATTTTCCTCCATTCTTTCTTGGAGATTTCCTCCAGTTCTGTGAGATTCCTGGGTCGTCTTGCATCTTCTGCTATTTTGAGGTCTAGCTACAGATTTTTCATCATTGTGGTCAAAGAGATATACTTTAACCTAATCAGTCCACAGGATTTGTTTCCAAAAAGCATCAGGGTTGTGTGACGACACAGCAATTAATCGTAATTATTCAGCCGTCCTATTTTCAGGAGGCCTTTAAGCTGAATGATGGTTTGAAGAACAGTTATGACCTATAAAAAGGGGGCATTTGTCTCAAACAATATATACAAGAAATCCAAAGATTCTGTACAAACCTACAGCCAGGAGCCGTCTACACGACAGCTGCCAAGACATCATGGCTCGATCACGAGGGACACAGATTTGACTTTCTACAGGATGCCAACCTAGGGGACCACGGCCCCAGCTGAAAAAATCCATATTTGCTCCATTGACCACTACTGAACTAATGGATACGTTTGGAGAGGTCAGGATGTGGACCCACTGGTCACCTGGCCTTGTACCCCAATTAACTCTCAGCTCCCTAAGCTTGTTGTTGCCACCTTTCTGTGCGTGCCACAGGTAGGGGTAGTCTGTCCTGGAAGCTCCTGAAGTCAAGATGCTCTTTTCCCGAGTCAGTGAAAGGTGAGACTCTGTAATGTGCATCATCTTGCTTACTTTGCTGGGTCTGTTCATTGTGTTATTTTCCTGTTTTGTGGTTCATTAAAGTGTTGCCACACTGTTTTATCCTCACCCTGTGTTGTCTAAGTGGTATTACGCCCATGGTAAAAGGGGAGCGGACATTTGGTGGGATGATCACTGGTCCATGCAGTTTCAGCTTGTGGCCTAGGGCATCCACTGACCTCATTCCCCCCTTGCTGTGTCTCTACAGTTTGTTTAGATGTTGTATTGCATACTTCTGACTCTGAGTTTTATAGTGAAAACGCCGGAGAGGTTTTCTTCTGATGATGTTTCAATGAAGGCCATATTTGTGAATGTGTCTGTGAACAGTAAAAAAGATACCACAACTCCAGTGACTGGTAAATCTTTCTGAAGGTCTTTTGCAGTCAAGCGGGGGTTCTGATTTGCCTCTCCAGCAATCCTACCAGCAGCTCGCACTGACATTTTGTTTGGTTTTCCAGACCTTATCTTGACCTGCACTGTTCCTGGTAAAGGCCATTTCTTAATTACATTTCAAACTGAGGAAATGACAACTTAAAAATGCTTTGCTCTCTTCTTATAGCCTCCTTCTGCTTTGTGGCCACCATTTTCAGAGTGCTCGGCAGCTGCTTAAAGGGCCACTGTCACCCCCTCCTGCCGTTATAAACTAAAAGAGCTGCATTCTAACAAGGTGGCTCTTTTAGTTTTTGGTTCATGTATTCTGAAATTAATGCGTTTTGAAAGTTATCCAAAATACCTCTTTGTCCATGGAGGCGGGTCCTCACTCCCCAGCTTGAACCGGTACTCTGCCGTCACTCAAATCTTCAGGGGCTTTCGGCGCCGTCCCCTCCGCACTGTTTTCGCTTCAAAACCAGCGCCTGCACTGTGCACTACTGTGTGGGGCAGTAAGCTCTGGCCGTCTGACGTCACAGCCAGGCTTGCAGACTGCGCCTGCGCGGGCAGTGCGGCCACCCACCTTGGGAATCCCAGCCCCGCACTGTTATGCATTATGCACAGTGCGGGCCAGGGATTCATAGGCAGGGCGGCCGCACAGGCGCAGACTGCAGGTATTTTGGATAACTTTCAAAACGCTTTATTTTCAGAATACATGAACCAAAAACTAAAAGAGCCACCTTGTTAGAATGCGGCATTACTGCTGCACAAAGCGGCTCTTTTAGTTTATGACGGCTGGAGGGGGTGACAGTGGCCCTTTAGAAGACCCCATGGCTGCTGTGTTTTAGGTTAGAGGAGGCCGGATTTTTATAACGCTGGAAATTTGCATCACCCGGCATTTCCTAACGATGACTGTGAATGAGCCATAACCCTAACGGGCTGATTAAGGTCTGACCCCTTGGTCAGTTATCTGAGCACACACATCACGAAGGGTGCACAAACTTCTGCATCGGCTCATTTTCCTTTCTGTAAAATGTAAGAAATGACTTCATTTCATCTTTAACTTAACTGTTTACAGTAACTAATTTTGACCAGGGGTGCACCAACCTTTCCATGCCGCTGTATATATGCTCTTGACGCTTATCCTCGGGGGGTGTGTGTGTGCGTGCGTGCGTACATGCTCATCTGACGGCCTCCTGTCTCGGCAGGTACACCTCTCCGGACTTCCTATACGTGCGCTCCTGGCTGCCTTCTATATTTTTTGCTGGTGGGATCACGATGGGAAATATTGGCCGTCAGCTGGAGATGGTGGGTTGTGTCCTGTAAATGTGGCTCCGCTCCTCGTCTCTGACTTACTTTCTGTTCTCTTCCATTTCAGTATGAGCGGAAATCTGTGATGGAGAAGTCTCATAAGGACTAAGGAGACGGCGACCTCCGGAGACTTACTGCAATCTGTGATTGCGTCTTCTGCAGGATTACCCCTTGTTTTGGGGATGGTACAGGACATTATGAGGCTCCTTGAAAATGCTTCGCCCTTCCCCCACTATGGTGGGATGATACAGAATAGAGATTCTGCGTGTATATATATATATATATATATATGTGTGTGTATGTGTGTATATATGTGTATATATATATATATAATTTTTTTTTAGTGACTGGCGTGAGGCGAGGTCCTGATGTGTCATTTATATTGTCAGCATCACATTGAGTGAACAGCAGCGGCGAGTATCTCCAATCATCACATCCATGCCACTGCTAATAAAACATTAACCAATGGTGATGGGCACTTGTGATCATGTCCATGAATAAAAACACCACCATAATCATGTGACTGGCATCTGTGGGCGTGTGCACATAGAGCAGGAGCGCTGCCATCATGTGACTGGTAGCTGTGGGCGTGTGCACATAGAGCAGGAGCGCTACCATCATGTGACTGGTAGCTGTGGGCGTGTGCACATAGAGCAGGAGCGCTACCATCATGTGACTGGCAGCTGTGGGCGTGTGCACATAGAGCAGGAGCGCTACCATCATGTGACTGGTAGCTGTGGGCGTGTGCACATAGAGCAGGAGCGCTACCATCATGTGACTGGCATCTGTGAGCGTGTGCACGTAGAGCAGGAGCGCTACCATCATGTGACTGGCAGCTGTGAGCGTGTGGACGTAGAGCAGGAGCGCTACCATCATGTGACTGGCATCTGTGGGCGTGTGCACATAGAGCAGGAGCGCTACCATCATGTGACTGGCAGCTGTGAGCGTGTGGACGTAGAGCAGGAGCGCTACCATCATGTGACTGGCATCTGTGAGCGTGTGCACGTAGAGCAGGAGCGCTACCATCATGTGACTGGCATCTGTGAGCGTGTGCACGTAGAGCAGGAGCGCTACCATCATGTGACTGGCAGCTGTGAGCGTGTGCACATAGAGCAGGAGCGCTACCATCATGTGACTGGCATCTGTGAGCGTGTGCACGTAGAGCAGGAGCGCTACCATCATGTGACTGGCATCTGTGAGCGTGTGCACGTAGAGCAGGAGCGCTACCATCATGTGACTGGTAGCTGTGGGCGTGTGCACATAGAGCAGGAGCGCTACCATCATGTGACTGGCATCTGTGAGCGTGTGCACGTAGAGCAGGAGCGCTACCATCATGTGACTGGCAGCTGTGAGCGTGTGGACGTAGAGCAGGAGCGCTACCATCATGTGACTGGCATCTGTGGGCGTGTGCACATAGAGCAGGAGCGCTACCATCATGTGACTGGCAGCTGTGAGCGTGTGCACATAGAGCAGGAGCGCTACCATCATGTGACTGGCAGCTGTGGGCGTGTCCGCGTAGAGCAGGAGCGCTGCCATCATGTTTCTCTTGCTCGCTCTTTTCTGTTGCCATCCTCTGCGCTCTGCCCGTTTTTTTCTCCTTTCTTGCTCTTTTCGGTCAGTTCACTCTTACTCTTCCCAACTTTTTTCCAGCTTTATTGCTCTATTTCCACATTTTGATCTTTAGCGATTCAAGTGTACTTTCTCACCTGCTCTTTCTCGCCATTGGCCTGTTGCACTCTTTTCCTCTCTCTGCTTCTCCACTCCCTTTTTCCCCTGCTTGCTCTCGCACAATCCTTCGCATTCTTTTCCTTTCTCTGTTGAGCACTTTTTTTTTTTTTTTATTCAGTCGCCATGACAGCACCAACGAGAGACGGTATCCGCCCTTCGGGGACAGGAAACCTACAGACATAAAAGGGCGGTACCTCTCTCCCGCATCAGCTGGTTTCCTGTCCCCGACAGGGGACTCCTTGAGATACTTTATGAAGAAAGGTGAAGATTGACCCAGGCCCGGCAGGCCGGTTCAGGAGTCGGGGGTCCCCTTCCTTGGTCTGTCCGGTGTGCTGGAAGTGCCACAGAGGGCTGTGGAGGTAGGCAGCGGCAGAAGAAAGCAGTCTTCAGGGGGAGCGCTCGCTTTCGGTGACCATCGCTGCAGGTACAAGTAAATATAAGCTACGGGGGGGGGGGGGCTTTCTCCCCGGACCGTACTAACCAGGGCCGTGTCGCTAGGCGCGGTGTCCCGGTGTACCGCACATGGCAGAGGCGCGGTCCAGCGCTTCCTGGCGTGACGGGGTCACAGCTGGATGATGAGGCCAGAAGGGGCGGTCCCTCTTGACGCGGTCCGATGACGCGTTGGGTGATCGTCTGGTTCAACGCGTCCCTATGAAGCGCCACGGGTTGCCAACATGATGGTGACTCGTGGGGCTCGCGCATCGGAGCCAGGTAACAAGGAGGACGCTGGGGCCGTGTGGTGTGCTGGGGCACACGGCACAGCGAGCGGGGGGTTCATGTCCCCACAGGGGGTGCGGTCTTATGGCATACAGATTATGTACCCGGCAGATCACCCGGATTGGCCTGCTGACCCCGTCCAGCCAGGGGAAGTACCTTGAGGGGAAGCCAGCTACATAAGGAATTGTTATGGGCTGCCATGTGCTTCTCGGCCATTTTGTACAACAAACATTTGTTAGAATCTGGAAAAAATTCTTAGCAGTCTCTGGATCGGAGGTTGGTCAAAAAGTCTGTATTAGTGAGATTCTGGAATTCCTGCAGAGGGGTTTAGAGATGGGTCTACAAGCACTCTTAGAGTTCAAGTCTCAGCTCTAAGAGCACTATACAATCGTAATTTAGCTAGCAATTACTGGGTTGCTAAATTCATCAAGGCAGCGGCTAGGTCGGAACTCAGTCAAAAACTAGCTCCGTGGGACTTAAACCTGGTACTTACAGCTTTAACTGAAGCCCTTTTGAAACTATTGAATCTGCTCTGATAAAAGCCCTGTTTTAAAACAGCCCTTTTAGTTGCCCTCATATCTGCAAGGAGGGTTAGTGATCTGCCAGCCCTCTCTAGACAGCCTCCATACATTCAGTTTACAGACGATAGAGTGGTGCTAAAAACTGATCCGCTTTACCTTCCAAAAGTAGCGTCAAAGTTCCACAGACTACAGGAGATAATCTTCCCCTCGTTTTGTCCTAATCCCACTAATCAAAAGGAATTTCATTCTTTAGATGTAAAAAAATGTCTACTCGGGTATATTTCTGTTACAGACTCTTGGAAGAAAGTTCCTTTCCACTTCCTGCCGACTTCAACTCAAAAATATTTCACGAATCCGTTCATTCCTCAACCATGAATTTGCAAAAACCCCTAGTCCATGTCCTCATCATCTCCCGCCTCGACTACTGCAACCTCCTGCTCTGTGGCCTCCCCTCTAACACGCTCGCACCTCTCCAATCTATTCTAAACTCTGCTGCCCGACTAATCCATCTGTCCCCCCGCTATTCCCCGGCCTCCCCCCTCTGTCAATCCCTTCACTGGCTCCCCATTGCCCAGAGACTCCACTACAAAACCCTAACCATGACGTACAAAGCCATCCACAACCTGTCTCCTCCATACATCTGTGACCTCGTCTCCCGGTACTTACCTACACGCAACCTCCGATCCTCACAAGATCTCCTTCTCTGCTCCCCTCTTATCTCCTCTTCCCACAATCACATACAAGACTTCTCCCGCGTATCACCCCTACTCTGGAACTCTCTACCACAACATATCAGACTCTCACCTACCATCGAAACCTTCACAAAGAACCTGAAGACCCACCTCTTCCGACAAGCCTACAACCTGCAGTAACCACCGATTGACCAAACCGCTGCATGACCAGCTCTACCCTCACCTGCTGTATTCTCACCCATCCCTTGTAGATTGTGAGCCCTCACGGGCAGGGTCCTCTCTCCTCCTGTATCCTCACCCATCCCTTGTAGACTGTGAGCCCTCGCGGGCAGGGTCCTCTCTCCTCCTGTATCCTCACCCATCCCTTGTAGATTGTGAGCCTTCGCGGGCAGGGTCCTCACTCCTCCTGTATCCTCACCCATCCCTTGTAGATTGTGAGCCTTCGCGGGCAGGGTCCTCTCTCCTGTACTAGTTATGACTTGTATTGTTTAAGATTGTACTTGTTTTTATTATGTATACCCCTCCTCACATGTAAAGCGCCATGGAATAAATGGCGCTATAACAATAAATAATAATTCCTTATTTGTATCCTTTCAGGGAGATAGGAAAGGACTTAGTGTCCAAAACACCATAGGCAGATGGATTAGGGAAGGGATTTCTTTGGCTTATTCAGCAGGTGGCATGGAAATTCTGGAAGCTATAAGAGCTCACTCCACTCCAGCCATGGCAACATCCTGGGCGGAGAGGTCGGAGGTTTCGATTGAGAACATATGTAAGGCGGCCACATGGTCATCTCCGTCTACTTTCTTTAAAGGGAACCTGTCACCCCCCCCAGGCGTTTGAAACTAAAAGAGCCGCCTTGTGCAGCAGTAATGCTGCATTCTGACAAGGTGGCTCTTTTAGTTATTGGTGCTATAACTGCAGAAATAATCAGTTTTGTAATTTGTCCTAAATACCTTTCTTCAGTCCTGGAGGCAGGCCTCCCCCCGCTGCAGACACCACACAGCCGTCACTCAAGTCTTCTCGGCGCCGGGCGCCGCCTTCTCAGCGCTGTTTTGAAATCAGCCGGCGCCTGCGCTCTTTTGTCATTCCTGAGCGCTGCCCGTCCTCTGTCCTCATATGCAGTCTAGCTGACTGCGCCTGTGCGGCCGCACTGCCGTGCGGGGCTGGGATTTACAGGCAGGGCGGCCGCACAGGCGCAGTCAGCTAGACTGCATATGAGGACAGAGGATGGGCAGCGTTCACTGCGCCTGCCCAAGGCATGACAAAAGAGCGCAGGCGCCGGCTCATTTCAAAACCGTGCTGAGGAGGCGGCGCCAAGAAGACTTGAGTGACGGCTGTGTGGCGTCTGCAGCGGGGGGAGGCCTGCCTCCAGGACTGAAGAAAGGTATTTAGGACAAATTACAAAACGGATTATTTCTGCAGTTACAGCACCAATAACTAAAAGAGCCACCTTGTCAGAATGCAGCGTTACTGCTGCACGAGGTGGCTCTTTTAGTTTCCTATGCCTGGGGGGTGACAGGTTCCCTTTAAGCATTATAGACTAGATCTGGGTGGTTTCTGTGATCTCACGTTTGGAAGAAGGGTGCTGGTGGCAGTAGTCCCTCCCTAAGACTCTTTGAAAATCTCTCGTTGGTGCTGTCTTAGTGACTGAATATAGTACTCAAGCTACTTACTGGTAGTGGTGATTTTCAGGAGCCCATGACAGTACCCTTATATTCCCTCCCTTATATGGATTAACACCTCTTGTTTCTCTGGAGTTTTAAGTTTACTCACATGGGTGAAGTATATAAGTTGTTTATGTCCTACTAACCAAGAAGGTCCTCTCATGCAATGTAATCCAACTGATGTGGGAGAGGGGTACCGCCCTTTTGTCTGTAGGTTTCCTGTCCCCGAAGGGCGGATAACCTCTCTCGTTGGTGCTGTCATGGGCTCCTGAAAAACACCACTACCGGTAAGTAGCTTGAGTATTTCTTGTTTTTTTTTTTGTTTTTTTTTTGTTGCTTGCTCCCTGTCCTTCATCCATTCTCTTGCCTTGTACCTCTGTATCGCATACGGTCTTTCATCCTCTTACTTGGCTGATCTCTTTTCATCTTAATTGCTCTTTCCTCTCTTCCTCTTGCATGTCTTTGTTTTTGTTTTTTTCATTGTCCCTTTTCCTCCATTTTTCCCCTTTTCCTTTTCTTCCCTGTTGTCTCTCTTCCCTTATCTCATCTCTCATTTCCTTTCCTCGTCTCTGTTCTCTATTACTTGCACTCTCTATCCTTTTGTCCGCATCTTCCCTATCACTGCTCTTTTTCCCTCACTTGCTTGCCTCAATCTCTCTTATCTTTGCTCTTTTTCTTGTCCATCTTTCCCTGCATTTTTTCTGTCTAGCTTTCTTTCCTGTAGTCGCGTCCTGTCTTATCCTCTGGTTT
Organism: Ranitomeya imitator; assembly: GCF_032444005.1. Taxonomy (NCBI): domain Eukaryota; kingdom Metazoa; phylum Chordata; class Amphibia; order Anura; family Dendrobatidae; genus Ranitomeya; species Ranitomeya imitator. The sequence continues at coordinate 1,643,083 of NC_091288.1, forward strand.
TGTTCTTTCCTTGTTTCTTTCGCTCCTTTCTCTTGCTCTGTAATTTTCACTTGCTCATTCTTTACTTCTTTCCATTGGCTCTCTTCTCTTGCATTTTTCCTTTTGCTCTGTATCTCTTCCTGTTTCTTTTGCTCTTCCCTATTGTCTCTTTTCCTCTCCTTTCTTCTCTTTCCCCACTCCCAATGTCTGTTTTGCTCTTTTTTCTTCTCTTTCCCTCTCCTCTTGCTCGCCATTTTTCTACACTCTTGTTTTAACATTCTCCCCCTGTCATGAACCGGGGGTGTTTGGTTGCCCTCAGTTCATCCTTCGGGGTATTTATTTATATCCCACTGCTCTGTTCCGGTTTGGAACTGGCAGCTCTCTGGTGCACCCTTCCTCAAGGTCAGTCAGGGAACTGCATCTAGGATTAGTCACAGGAAAGGCTGCCCGGTCGTGTACTGGCTATTGGGCAAGCTGCCGTGAGGGTGATATAATTATTCCCAGCCGCAGCCGAGCAATACACTATAAAAACCCCGTTCTGTTACTGCCAGCGTTACCCAACCAGCTCTGTACGATCTGCCACCAGTAGGGTTGAGCGAAACGGGTCGTTCATTTTCAAAAGTCGCCGACTTTTGGCAAAGTCGGGTTTCATGAAACCCGATCCGACCCCTGTGCGGGGTCGGCCATGCAGTACGCGACTTTCGCGCCAAAGTCGCGTTTCAATGACGCGAAAAGCGCCATTTCTCAGCCAATGAAGGTAAACGCAGAGTGTGGGCAGCGTGATGACATAGGTCCTGGTCCCCACCATCTTAGAGAAGGGCATTGCAGTGATTGGCTTGCTGTCTGCGGCGTCACAGGGGCTATAAAGGGGCGTTCCCGCCGACCGCCATCTTACTGCTGCTGATCTGAGCTTAGGGAGAGGTTGCTGCCGCTTCGTCAGAAGCAGGGATAGCGTTAGGCAGGGTGTCCATTAACCACCAAACCGCTTGTGCTGTAGCGATTTGCACTGTCCAACACCACCTTCGGTGTGCAGGGACAGTGGAAGCTACATTTTTTTTTTTTTTTTTCCTCAGCGCTGTAGCTCATTGGGCTGCCCTAGAAGGCTCCCTGATAGCTGCATTGCTGTGTGTACGCCGCTGTGCAAACCAACTGCTTTTTTCAAAGCACAAATCCTCTTGTTCCTTCCTTTCTGCACAGCTATCTTGTTTGTTTGTCCACACTTTTTATTTAATTTGTGCATCAGTCCACTCCTTATTGCTGCCTGCCATACCTGGCTGAGATTACTGCAGGGAGATAACAATTGTAGGACAGTCCCTGTTTTTTTTTTTTTTTTTTGGTGGGAGATTAAGATTGACATTTCTGCTAGAGTGCCATCCCTGTGTGTGCCATCTCTCACTCAGTGGGCCATAGAAAGCCTATTTATTTTTTAGCTTGATTTGGGTTCTAAAATCTACCTGAAAAAATCACTACATCAATCAGTGGGAGAAAAATATTGGCCTCAGGGCTTGTGTGCCACTCCTGACTCCTGTGTGCATCATCACTCACTCAGTGGGCCATAGAAAGCCTATTTATTTATTTTTTTTGCTTTATTTGGGTTCTAAATTCTACCTGAAAAAATCAATAAATCAATCAGTGGGAGATTAATATTGGCCTTTGGGCTTGTGTGCCAGTCCTAAGCGTGCCATCTCTCTCTCTCAGATAGTGGGCCATAGAAAGCCTATTTATTTTATTTTTTTTTTATTGGGTTTATAAATTTTCCCTGGGAAAAAAAAAAAAAAGTGGGAGATTAATATTGGCCTCTGGGCTTGTGTGCCAGTCCTGAGCGTGCCATCTCTCTCACAAATAGTGGGCCATAGAAAGCCTATTTATTTATTTTTTTTTGGTTTTATAAATTCTCCCTTAAAAAAAAAAAAGGGAGATTAATATTGGCCTTTGGGCTTGTGTGCCAGTCCTAAGCGTGCCATCTCTCTCTGTCTCTCAGATAGTGGGCCATAGAAAGCCTATTTATTATTTTTTTTATTGGGTTTATAAATTTTCCCTGGAACAAAAAAAAAAAGTGGGAGATAAATATTGGCCTCTGGGCTTGTGTGCCACTCCTGACTCCTGTGTGCGTCATCTCTCACTCAGTGGGCCATAGAAAGCCTTTTTTTGTTTTATTTGTTTTCTAAATTCTCCCTGAAAAAATCATTTTTTTTATTTGGTTTCTAAATTCTTCCTGAAAAAATCATTTTATTCTATTATTTTTTTTCCTAAAGTCTCCCTTAAAAAAAAAAAAAAAAAAAAAAAAAAATCAAATCAGTGGGAGATTAATATTTACATTTGTGCTTCAGTGACAGTCCTGCGTGTGTGGCATCTCTCTCATTTGTTGCCACCAACAACAGAGTGTGTAACATTGTGCCTGATTTTCGTTGTGGTCTCACTCACCTGTAAAGGGGTAGCTAAATCATACTGAAGTTATAGCTCACCGTGTAATTTGTGTGACAGCAACAAATACCGTTAGTTTGTTTACGTTTTTAAAACAATGAGGAAGTATGGTGGAAGAGGTCGTGGCCGGGGGCGTTCATTGTCAGCTGGTAATGAGGGTAGTGGTAGTGGTGGAGCATCAGCTGGTCGTGGGAAAAAAATATTGCACCTAAGTCTGGAGCTGTGGAGCCAGGTTCGTCGTCTGGCTACACAAGGCCTCGAGCGCTCCCTTTTCTGGGAGTAGGAAAACCGCTTTTAAAGCCGGAGCAGCAAGAGCAAGTTTTGGCTTATCTTGCTGACTCAGCCTCTAGCTCTTTTGCCTCCTCACGTGAAACTGGTAAATGTCAAAGCAGCGCGTCGTTAGTGGATGTTCACGGTCAGGGACAAGTCGCTTCCTTGTCCTCTTCAGCAAAAACAACAACAGAGAAGAATGCAGCAGGCGACACAACGGGTTACTCCATGGAGCTCTTTACACATACCGTCCCTGGCTTAGAAAGTGAAGCAGTTAACAGTCCATGCCCATTACAAGTTGAATCTGACATGGAGTGCACAGATGCACAGCCACAGCCAGACTACTATCCTGGTCCTTTGACTCAGACCACAACATTGCCCTCGCAGGGTAATGATCAAGAATCAGACCCTGATGAGACTATGTTGCCCCATCACGAACGCTATACCACCGACCGACACGGTGACACAGACGAAGTTGCACACGAGCTACAAGAAGAGGTAATAGATGACCCAGTTCTTGACCCCGATTGGCAGCCATTGGGGGAACAGGGTGCAGGCGGCAGCAGTTCTGAAGCGGAGGAGGAGGGGCCGCAGCAGGCATCAACATCGCAACAGGTTCCATCTGCCGGACCCGTATCTTGCCCAAAACGCGTGGCAAAGCCAAAACCTGTTGGAGGACAGCGTGGCCATCCGGTTAAAAGCTCAGTCTGCAATGCCTGAAAAGGTATCCGATGCTAGAAAGAGTGCAGTCTGGCATTTTTTTAAACAACATCCAATTGATCAGCGCAAAGTCATCTGTCAAAAATGTTCAACTACCTTAAGCAGAGGACAGAATCTGAAAAGTCTCAATACAAGTTGCATGCATAGACATTTAACCACCATGCATTTGCAAGCCTGGACTAACTACCAAACGTCCCTTAAGGTTGTAGCACCCTCGGCCAATGAAGCTAGTCAGCAACGCAACATCCCTTCCGGCAGTGTAGGGCCACCATTTTCCGCACCACCTGCAGTATCTGTGCAGGTTTCTTTGCCAGGCCAAAGCAGTCAGGGTCAGGGAATCAGCAGTTTCGTAGTAGGAAACACTGCATCTAGGGCACCGGTGGCAACAATACCATCTCCCACCGTCTCTCAGTCTGCCATGTCCACCGGCACCCCCGCTAGTTCCACGATCTCCAGCTCTCCAGTCCAGCTCACCCTACATGAGACTATGGTTAGAAAAAGGAAGTACTTAGCCTCGCATCCGCGTACACAGGGTTTGAACGCACACATAGCTAGACTAATCTCGTTAGAGATGATGCCCTACCGGTTAGTTGAAAGCGAAGCTTTCAAAGCCCTGATGGACTACGCTGTACCACGCTACGAGCTACCCAGTCGACACTTTTTTTCCAGAAAAGCCATCCCAGCCCTCCACCAGCATGTTAAAGAGCGCATCGTCCATGCACTCAGGCAATCTGTGAGCACAAAGGTGCACCTGACAACAGATGCATGGACCAGTAGGCATGGCCAGGGACGTTACGTGTCCATCACGGCACACTGGGTAAATGTGGTGGATGCAGGGTCCACAGGGGACAGCAAGTTTGGGACAGTTCTGCCTAGCCCACGGTCTAGGAAACAATTGGCTGTAGCCGTTCGCACCCCCTCCTCCTCCTCTTCGTCCTGCAGAAGCGAGAGCTCATCCACAGACCGCAGTCGCACAACCACTCCATCCGCAGCTGCCACTGTTGCACACCAGGTCTCCCATTATGGGGCAGCTACTGGCAAACGTCAGCAGGCTGTATTGGCTATGAAGTGTTTGGGCGACAACAGACACACCGCGGAAGTTCTGTCCGAGTTCTTGCAGAAAGAAACGCAGTCGTGGCTGGGCACTGTAGATCTTGAGGCAGGCAAGGTAGTGAGTGATAACGGAAGGAATTTCATGGCTGCCATCTCCCTTTCCCAACTGAAACACATTCCTTGCCTGGCTCACACCTTAAACCTGGTGGTGCAGTGCTTCCTGAAAAGTTATCCGGGGTTATCCGACCTGCTCCTCAAAGTGCGTGGACTTTGCTCACATATCCGCCGTTCGCCCGTACACTCCAGCTGTATGCAGACCTATCAGCGTTCTTTGAACCTTCCCCAGCATCGCCTAATCATAGACGTTGCAACAAGGTGGAACTCAACACTGCACATGCTTCAGAGACTGTGTGAACAGAGGCGGGCTGTTATGTTTTTGTGGGAGGATACACATACACGGGCAGGCAGTAGGATGGCAGACATGGAGTTGTCAGGTGTGCAGTGGTCGAAGATTCAAGACATGTGTCAAGTCCTTCAGTGTTTTGAGGAATGCACACGGCTGGTTAGTGCAGACAACGCCATAATAAGCATGAGCATCCCCCTAATGCGTCTGCTGATGCAAAGTTTGACGCACATAAAGGATCAGGCGTCTGCAGCTGAGGAAGAGGAAAGCCTTGATGACAGTCAGCCATTGTCTGGCCAGGGCAGTGTACAGGACGAGGTAGCGGGCGAAGAGGAGGAGGAGGATGATGGGGATGATTATATTTTTAATGAGGAAGCTTTTCCGGGGCCACTGGAAATTGGTGGCGCGGCAAGGCCGGGTTCTGGTTTTTTGAGGGACACAAGTGACGTGGATTTGCCTGAAACTGCCCCTCAACCAAGCACAACCGCAGATTTGAGAACTGGAACTTTGGCCCACATGGCGGATTATGCCTTACGTATCCTCAAAAGGGACACACGCATAACTAAAATGATGAATGATGACGATTACTGGTTGGCCTGCCTCCTTGATCCTCGCTATAAAGGCAAATTGCAAAATATAATGCCACATGAGAACTTGGAACTAATATTAGCAACCAAACAATCAACTCTTGTTGACCGTTTGCTTCTGGCATTCCCTGCACACAGCGCCCGTGATCGTTCTCACACGAGCTGCAGGGGCCAGCAGACCAGAGGAGTTAGAGGGGCAGAAATCAGAAGTGGCGTTGGCCAGAGGGGGTTTTCTGACCAGGTTGTGGAGTGATTTTGCTATGACCGCAGACAAGACAGGTACTGCAGCATCAATTCAAAGTGACAGGAGACAACATTTGTCCAGTATGGTTACAAACTATTTTTCATCCCTTATCGACGTTCTCCCTCAACCGTCATTCCCATTTGATTACTGGGCATCAAAATTAGACACCTGGCCAGAATTGGCAGAATATGCATTGCAGGAGCTTGCTTGCCCGGCAGCTAGTGTCCTATCAGAAAGAGTATTCAGTGCTGCAGGTTCAATACTAACAGAAAAAAGGACTCGTCTGGCTACCCATAATGTAGATGATCTAACCTTCATTAAAATGAACCACAACTGGATTTCGAAATCTTTTGCCCCACCTTGCCCGGCTGACACCTAGCTTTCCTATGAAAAGGTCTTGCCTGTGGACTATTCTGAATGCCTTTTCCAATCTCGTAATTTTCTGCACCTGATTGTCCAGCATACGACATGTTTACACCTCACTAAATGGCCAAACTCCCCACACGGGGCCGTGGTATCGACACTTGGCGACAGCACCCGTGAGAGTGCAGTTTGTCTGAAGAGGTGGGTGAGCCCGCTTTTGGTCGACGGCACTGCCACTGGGTCCCTCCTAGTACAATAAAGTGTCTCTGGCGGTGGTGGTGCGCACCCAACGTCAGACACACCGTTGTAATATGAGGGGCCCTGGGCCTGTACCGCCGGCCACAAGACAGTTTCCCCCCACCCCAGCTCAAACAGTGCTCTACCACTTGCAAAATTATCTCACAGCTCCACCAATGTTTAGTCTATGCGCTGACATCCTTCAATGCCTGCCACTGACAATACCATTGTATTGACATTTTTGTTATGTTAGGCCTTCGATGCCTGTCTGCGGTCACTCCTTCCACTAGGCCTCCACTGACCACACCACTGCTGCCCGTGTACCCCTGTAACCAATTTAAAATTGCCTACAGCCATGTGTTATTATTTTAGGCCTTCGATGCCTGTCTGCGGTGACTCCTTCCACTAGGCCTCCACTGACCACACCACTGCTGCCCGTGTACCCCTGGAACCAATTTAAAATTGCCTACAGCCATGTGTTATTATTTTAGGCCTTCGATGCCTGTCTGCGGTCACTCCTTCCACTAGGCCTCCACTGACCACACCACTGCTGCCCGTGTACCCCTGGAACCAATTTAAAATTGCCTACAGCCATGTGTTATTATTTTAGGCCTTCGATGCCTGTCTGCGGTCACTCCTTCCACTAGGCCTCCACTGACCACACCACTGCTGCCCGTGTACCCCTGGAACCAATTTAAAATTGCCTACAGCCATGTGTTATTATTTTAGGCCTTCGATGCCTGTCTGCGGTCACTCCTTCCACTAGGCCTCCACTGACCACACCACTGCTGCCCGTGTACCCCTGGAACCAATTTAAAATTGCCTACAGCCATGTGTTATTATTTTAGGCCTTCGATGCCTGTCTGCGGTCACTCCTTCCACTAGGCCTCCACTGACCACACCACTGCTGCCCATGTACCCCTGGAACCAATTTAAAATTGCCTACAGCCAGCCCAATTTTTTTATTTTAGGCCTTCGATGCCTGTCTGCGGTCCATTCTTTCTACTACTACTACACTGACCAGGGCACTGCTGCCCGTGTACCCCTGGAACCAATTTAAAATTGCCTACAGCCATGTGTTATTATTTTAGGCCTTCGATGCCTGTCTGCGGTGACTCCTTCCACTAGGCCTCCACTGACCACACCACTGCTGCCCGTGTACCCCTGTAACCAATTTAAAATTGCCTACAGCCATGTGTTATTATTTTAGGCCTTCGATGCCTGTCTGCGGTCACTCCTTCCACTAGGCCTCCACTGACCACACCACTGCTGCCCGTGTACCCCTGGAACCAACATCAGAAAATATAAAAATAAGTATTTTGCTTATAAAAAAGAAAATACTGGAGAGATATCAAATGCAGACATTTTAACATTAAAAACAAACACATACAACAAAAATCTGGTACAGTACTAAAAATGGCCACCAGCTACAATAACTTTCTCCTGCAAGTAGTTAACTGAAAGGTTTTTTCAATTTTAAACACAGATATGGCATCCACCGAGTGTTGTCCTGTCGCGTCTTCTTTATATTATTGCCAAGAAGATGCAAAACAATGAAAATAATAAAATCATTATTTACCAAAAAAATAGAGTAAGTCAAAACCACATTGCAAATAAACATTCATTCCAAATAAAGAAGCAGGGCGCGTCCGAGGGTGAGTATATACCTAATAAGAATATAATCACTCTTGGACGCGCCCTGCTTCTTTCCGACAGCCTTCCTTCCTAAGAATCAGCCCTTCCGTGGTGTAGAGAGAGGGTTTGTTACACTCCAAGGTGTTCCTCAGGTTGCCTTTCCTGAGCTTCGATCTTCCGGCTCTCGTTTAGTAGTTGTTGGAAACTACGCTGCATTGGGCCTACAAATTGGGTATGGGGTGTAGAGAGATGGTGTGTTCCACTCCAAGGTGTTCCCCAGGTTGCCTTTCCTGAGCTTCGATCTTCCGGCTCTCGTTTAGTAGTTGTTGGAAACTACGCTGCATTAGGCCTACAAATTGGGTATGGGGTGTAGAGAGATGGTGTGTTCCACTGTAGAGAGATGGTGTGTTCCACTGTAGAGAGATGGTGTGTTCCACTCCAAGGTGTTCCCCAGGTTTCCTCGCCAATGCTTCGATCATCATGCTCTCGTTTAGTAGTTGTTGGAAACTACGCTGCATTAGGCCTACAAATTGGGTATGGGGTGTAGAGAGATGGTGTGTTACACTCCAAGGTGTTCCCCAGGTTTCCTCTCCATTGCTTCGATCTTCCGGCTCTCGTTTAGTAGTTGTTGGAAACTACGCTGCATTAGGCCTACAAATTGGGTATGGGGTGTAGAGAGATGGTGTGTTCCACTCCAAGGTGTTCCCCAGGTTGCCTTTCCTGAGCTTCGATCTTCCGGCTCTCGTTTAGTAGTTGTTGGAAACTACGCTGCATTAGGCCTACAAATTGGGTATGGGGTGTAGAGAGATGGTGTGTTCCACTGTAGAGAGATGGTGTGTTCCACTGTAGAGAGATGGTGTGTTCCACTCCAAGGTGTTCCCCAGGTTTCCTCGCCAATGCTTCGATCATCATGCTCTCGTTTAGTAGTTGTTGGAAACTACGCTGCATTAGGCCTACAAATTGGGTATGGGGTGTAGAGAGATGGTGTGTTCCACTCCAAGGTGTTCCCCAGGTTTCCTCTCCATTGCTTCGATCTTCATGCTCTCGTTTAGTAGTTGTTGGAAACTACGCTGCATTAGGCCTACAAATTGGGTATGGGGTGTAGAGAGATGGTGTGTTACACTCCAAGGTGTTCCCCAGGTTTCCTCTCCATTGCTTCGATCTTCCGGCTCTCGTTTAGTAGTTGTTGGAAACTACGCTGCATTAGGCCTACAAATTGGGTATGGGGTGTAGAGAGATGGTGTGTTACACTCCAAGGTGTTCCCCAGGTTTCCTCTCCATTGCTTCGATCTTCCGGCTCTCGTTTAGTAGTTGTTGGAAACTACGCTGCATTAGGCCTACAAATTGGGTATGGGGTGTAGAGAGATGGTGTGTTACACTCCAAGGTGTTCCCCAGGTTTCCTCTCCATTGCTTCGATCTTCCGGCTCTCGTTTAGTAGTTGTTGGAAACTACGCTGCATTAGGCCTACAAATTGGGTATGGGGTGTAGAGAGATGGTGTGTTACACTCCAAGGTGTTCCCCAGGTTTCCTCTCCATTGCTTCGATCTTCCGGCTCTCGTTTAGTAGTTGTTGGAAACTACGCTGCATTGGGCCTACAAATTGGGTATGGGGTGTAGAGAGATGGTGTGTTCCACTCCAAGGTGTTCTCCAGGTTGCCTTTCCTGAGCTTCGATCTTCCGGCTCTCGTTTAGTAGTTGTTGGAAACTACGCTGCATTAGGCCTACAAATTGGGTATGGGGTGTAGAGAGATGGTGTGTTCCACTCCAAGGTGTTCTCCAGGTTGCCTTTCCTGAACTTCTATCTTCAGGCTCTCATTAAATTGTGGTTAAACGGAACAACTGCATTTGGCGTACTAGTTGGTTTGGGGCCTACTATCGGTGTCTGCCGCTCCTTGCTGTTCTCCTGGTTTCCTGTCCTGAAATTCCGTTTTCAGGCGCTCGTTAAGTAGTTGTTAATGTTAGACTGCATTTGGCCTACTAGTTGGGTTGGGGCCTACTATCGGTGTCTGCCACTCCTTGCTGTTCTCCTCCACTGAACAAAGCTGTGCCGCCTGTTTACTACTGTTGCCAATTTTGAACTGCATTTCGACTACTTACTGATTTGGGCCTACTCTCTGTGTCAGCCTCTCATTCCAGTTGTCCTCCACTGCAATGCCCCCTGATTAGTCCTGTGTTACCAATTTTGAACTGCATTTAGCCCACTTTATTCTTTGGGCCTATATCTGTGTTTCCTCCTCATCCTGCCCATTGCCCAGCCAGTGATAGATGAGTCTGCTGGTACATTGACCCATAACGCAACATTCCCCGTGCACGCTACACAACAACATTGTGACCCTGCTGAAAGTCAGGTTGCTCTTCCCGCATACCACACCACCTTACACGGGGACAAAGAGGAAGGTGCAGATGAAAGTGCAGGTTCCTTCATCAGGTGGTGGGAGGAATACTAGTTGGCGACGTCACTGGCACAGGGCCTCTCATAGTACGCAAAAGTGTTGCTGCCGGTGGGAGGCGCCCCCGCCGTGCAAACACACCGCTGTACTTTGAGGGGCCCTGTGCCAGTGCCAATGCCAACAAGTGGGCCCCCCCTGATTGCTCAGGTTCACAGCACTTGCAAAGTTGAAATACTTACCTCTCCTTGCTCCACTGCCGTGACGTGGTCCAGATTTCCTGGGCCCACTAATTACTTGAACCAGCCCTACCCACCACAACTTTAGCCAAATGACCCCCAATTTCAAATGCCTTCCAATTATTATAAGGTAAATTACGCTTGACAAGCTTCATTAAGAAGAATGGATGGTTTTGACATTAAAATGGGCACTCTAGGTGTTTTCCTGGCCCCCACTCACTGCCGACTATGCTGCCCCATTGACTTGCATTGGGTTTCGTGTTTCGGTCGATCCCGACTTTACGTCATAATCGGCCGATTTCACTCGACCCGACTTTTGAGATAGTCGGGTTTCGCGAAACCCGGCTCGACTCTAAAAAGGTCAAGGTCGCTCAACTCTAGCCACCAGCTCCTTTTCCTATGACTAATAGCAGGTCAGGAGCCAACCCAATCAGTAGTGTAATTTACTTCAGAGGACGTTGGTGTTACTTTTTAGAGCAAGGAAAACGAAGCTAGTAAATATTATAACTTTTACTCCAAAAAGATAAGGCAGGGTTTACAAAAAGTAGAAAAAATAATATCACAAGATGAGACAATTATAGTATCTACAAAACGATTGCAAAATAAAGGGGATTAAAGTTGACAATAAACTTACATTTGTCTTATGGCTGGCCATGCGGCTGGGGGAGGAGCATATGTCCCAATGCATCAGAGCAGATTGCACAGTTTCTGTTAGCTGGCTTCCTGGGCAAAGACCCACTCATAGCTCAGCAGGTTTAAGGTATACCCTCTGGTTGTGACATCACGGAGTGGGCTGAGTTATGAAATGCACTCCTCTTTTCTCAGGGGGACTGAAGCGTACTGAAAAATAACCATCGTAGCTCGGGGTTGGCACCCCGAATAGCGATCACGGAACTACCATTCTTATGGGCAAGAGCTGGGCGTTAATTTGAGCCTAACATGAAGTATCTGTATGACCCGGTTAAGTAGCAATCCATTTCTCGGAATCTGCTGGTACGGGAAACTATAAACCGCACTGGTGTGTAGCGCTATCATCCCACATCCCAAACTGTAAAGCCATGGAACCTTCTAGAAGTATACTCAGAATATGGCATATTTATATTATCATGACACTCCCGTTATTTCCTTTCCTCTCCTTGCTTTTACAGTGAAGGAAATAATTATTTGATCCCTTGCTGATTTTGTAAGTTTGCCCACTGACAGACATGAACAGTCTATAATTTTAAGGGTAGGTTAATTTTAACATTGACGGGTATAAAATCCAGAAAATCATTGTATAAATTATATAATTTACATTTTGCAGTGAGAAATAAGTATTTGATCCCTCTGGCAAACAAGACTTACTACTTTGTGGTAAAACCCTTGTTGGCAAGCTTAGCAGTCAGACGTTTTTTGTAGTAGATGACGAGGTTTGCGCACGTCAGGAGGAATTTTGCGCCACTCCTCTTTGCAGATCGTCTCTAAATCATTAAGATTTTGAGGCTGTCGCTTGGCAACTCGGAACTTCAACTCCTTCCATATGGGATTAAGGTCTGGAGACTGGCTAGGCCACTCCATCACCTGTATGGGCTTCTTTTTGAGCCACTCGTTTGTTGCCTTGACTGTACAATTTGGGTCATTATCTTGCTGGAATACCCAGCCATGACCCATTTTTAATGTCCTGGTGGAGGGAACAAGGTGGTCACTCAGGATTTTACAGTACATGGCTCTATCCATTCTCCCATAGATGTAGTGCAGTATTCCTGTGCCCTTAGCAGAGAAACATCCCCAAAACATAATGTTCCCACCTCCATGCTTGACAGTGGGAACGGTATTCTTTGGTTCATAGGCAGCAGTTTTTTTTCCTCCAAACATGGCGAGTTGAATTAATGCAAAAGAGCTCATTTTAGTCTTCCATGACAGCATAGGAGGTTGTCTCCATTCCCTAATGGGGGACAGGAAGCACAAGAGGTTAAAAACCCCTCCCATTAGCCACCCAGTGTCTTTCCTGTCCCCCATGGGGCATGGAGAGGTTCCTGGTACGCTGCGTGGCCGGCTTCGGCAGTTGTACCTGTCAAATACTTGTTTGCCCGGCAGTGGTCTTCGGGTGCCTCGCCTTCCCTGGATTCTGCCAGTGATCCCAGACCTACTGTCCCAGGGTCAATTTTACCATCCACAATTGAATGGTCTTCACCTAACGGCTTGGCACTTGAAAGGCAAATACTGACATTAAGAGGGTTTTCTCAAGAATTAATTAACACCTTACTGTTAAGTAGGAAGAAATCTACAACTTTAATATACAGTAGAGTATGGAGAAAGTTCCTGACTTTTTATACAAAACCCTTCTCTAGCAAGATTCCTATTAAAGCCATCCTAGAGTTCCTACAAAAAGGCCATTCATTGGGTTTATCAGTCAATACGTTAAGGGTTCAGGTGTCCGCTTTAGGAGCCCTCTATAGTGCTAACATAGTGGGGGACAGGTGGATAGCAAGATTCATTAGAGCATGCGAAGATGTACCCCATTACATATCCCACGTTTACCTCCCTGGGACTTGAATCTAGTTCTTGATGCTTTAACTGAACCCCCTTTTGAGCCCTTACATTATATTCCTCTAAAAAATCTCACGTATAAGGTAGCCTTATTGATAGCCTTGACCTCGGCCAGAAGAGTGGGAGACATCCATGCTCTCTCCATAGACCCGCCATTCTTAGTGACATACCAGGACAGGGTGGTTCTCAAGCCCGATCCATCATATCTTCCCAAAGTAGCATCCTATTACCATAGATCTCAAGAGATTTTTTTGCCTTCCTTTTATGACAATCCATCAAATCCAGAGGAAGAGAAGCTACATATGTTGGATGTGAAAAGAGCAGTCTTAAATTACATAGAACCCAGTCCTGCAGACAGAGTAGGGCTCTGTTTGTATCTTTTCAGGGTCACAGAAAAGGCCACGGGGTCACAAAAGCTACCTTGTCCCGCTGGATCAGAGATGCCATCTGTCTGGCCTACTTGTCAAAGAGCAAAAATCCTCCAGAAGGAGTGAAAGCACATTCGGCCCGGGCTGTATCATCCTCGTGGGCAGAGAATAAAGACACTCCATCAAGCTCATATGTAAGGCCGCAACCTGGTCGTCACCATTGACCTTTTATAAGCATTATAGACTTGACCTATCTTCTATATCTGACTTGGCATTCGGGAGAGGTGTCCTCAGCACGGTGATCCCACCCAGGTGAAGGTTCTCTGTAAATCTCTCAAGTGGGTGCTGTCGTGGCGAAGGGTAAAAAGCCGGATTACTTACCGGTAATGCCCTGTTAATGAGCCACGACAGCACCCTGTCACTTCCCACCCTAAGTTATGTATGGTTACATATACGGTATATTTTGTTCATGGGTGAATATAACTAAGATAAAATGTACAAAAGTTTACGGACATATATATTAGTTTAACAACGGCGGTTCCTCTCGTACTCTGAAAAACGACTGAGGAGGAGAGGGGGACCGCCCTTTTTATCTCTGTAGGTTTCCTGTTCCTATGGGCGGGTCCCTCAAATGGGTGCTGTCGTGCCTCATTAAAAGGGCATTACCGGTAAGTAATCGGGCTTTTTTGGCCCTCAGTCTCAACCCTCCCAAGCCAGGGGGAAAGGGAAAACTGGGAGATGGAGGTATGCCAAGGGGAAACCCAAGAATATCCTTGTTCCCCATCAGCCACAGCAAGAAAAACAATGACTCTGACCCGGAGGGGGGGAGTCTCTCGAAATTCATCCACAGTTGGCAGTCTATTTCCAACAGCCACTGGGTCCTAAATGTCATTCAGGAGGGACTCCTAATAGAATTCAAGGCCCCCCGGCATCTTCAGAGTCACTCCTGCTCCATCTCGGGAAGCTCAAACCTTAATGTTAGCAGGGCTGCAGGAGCTAGTGGCCTCAAAGACAATATCCCCAGTTCCAGTGAGCGATCAGGGAAGAGGTCATTATTCCCGTATCTTCATGGTAAAGAAGCCTTCATGTCAGGCCTGGATTATAATAAATCTAAAGTCCCTCAATAACTACATCGCTTTCCGCAAATTCAAGATGGAGTCCATAAAATCAGCCATCCCATTGATAGGCCTAGACTCCTTTATGACGACTATAGATCTCAAAGACGCCTACTTCCATTTTCCTATACATCCTCAACACAGGAAGTACCTGAGGTTTGCGGTTCACCTAAATCAGAGAGTATTGCATTTTCAATACAATGTGCTTCCCTTCGGGATCTCCTTGGCCCCAAGGGTCTTCTCCAGAGTCATGGAGGAAGCGGTATCACACATACGAAAGCAGGGTATCGCTATCGTTCCCTATCTGGACGACCTGCTAATTACACAGGTCTGCGACTAAAAAGCTGTTTGATTATTTTCATCTAATTTCCATGTATTTTGGTGTGCTGAAAACAAAAAAAAATATTGAGAAAAATCCTGGACATCAGGATTTGCCACAAATGCAAAATTCTCTTCAAATTTTAGTATATTTTTCTCAATTTTTGGTATTTTTATCTTAGGGTTTTGAAAGTCAAAATTACTATTAATTAATTCACATCAATGCATTGAAGATATACCTGACCCTGACTACAAAAAAATCGTCGGACGAATGCTGAAAGCATTTCAAGCTTTAGGTTGCCTGATGAGTCTGGACGTTCATCCATTCCCACCTTGACAACTTTCCTGAAAATTTGGGAGCTGTGAGTGAAGAGCAAGGTGAACGATTCCACCAGGACATTAAAGAGATGGAAAGATACCAGGGAAGATGGAGCATTACAATGATGGCAGACTACTGTTGGACGCTTCAGAGAGACATTCCAGATGCTCCTCACAAGCGTAAATGTACCAAGAGAAGCCTCACAGGGAAGAAGAATCGATTTTAGTGTGTGTTAGTGAGCTCATTGCAGTTAAAAAATGATTTTCATGAAACAATTGTAATAAAAAATTAATTTTATAAGTATTTCCATTTATTTTGAGGTATTGTCTTATTTAAGATAGTTACTTACATTGTCAGAAAACGTGATGTCCTATGACAAAACGGAGGGCATTTTCGGATTCAGCGCACTTAAAAACAAAGATTACGTGGAATAACCAAACGGCTCTTGAAAAAATTTTTTTTGCAGACCTGTGTTATTGGTCCTTCCGCTGAGATCCTCAAACAGGTGTACAGAACTCTGGACGTTCTGCAACATCTGGGTTGGTTTCCCAACCTAAAAAATTCCCAACTCCAGCCGTGAAGGACAATAAGATTTTTGGGGGTTCTCCTAGATACAGCAAATCAGAAGTCTTTTTTACCAGGAGACCATCGCCACAATCTGATAGCCAAAATCCTAGGCTTCAAAAAGCAGAGGTCGCCTACCCTACGGACGGCCATGGATCTTCTGGGGTCTATGACGGCTTGCATACAGTCTGTGTCTTGGGCACAGGCCCATTCCAGAGTTCTGCAGGCACACATTCTGGAAAACTGAAATGGGAGCCCCAACTCTTTAACCCCTTTACCCCCAAGGGTGGTTTGCACGTTAATGACCGGGCCAATTTTTACAATTCTGACCACTGTCCCTTTATGAGGTTATAACTCTGGAACGCTTCAATGGATCCCGGTGATTCTGACATTGTTTTCTCGTGACATATTGTACTTCATGATAGTGGTAAAATTTCTTTGATATTACCTGCGTTTATTTGTGGAAAAAACGGAAATATGGCGAAAAGTTTTAAAATTTTGCAATTTTCCAACTTTGAATTTTTATGCAATTAAATCACAGAGATATGTCACACAAAATACTTATAAGTAATATTTCCCACATGTCTACTTTACATCAGAACAATTTTGGAACCAAAATTTTTTTTTTGTTAGGGAGGTTATAAGGGTTAAAAGTTGACCAGCAATTTCTCATTTTTACAACACCATTTTATTTTAGGGACCACATCTCATTTGAAGTCATTTTGAGGGGTCTATATGATAGAAAATACCCAAGTGTGACACCATTCTAAAAACTGCACCCCTCAAGGTTCTCAAAACCACATTCAAGAAGTTTATTAACCCTTCAGGTGTTTCACAGGAATTTTTGGAATGTTTAAATAAAAATTAACATTTAACTTTTTTTCACAAAAAATTTACTTCAGCTCCAATTTGTTTTATTTTCCCAATGGTAAGAGAAGAAATTGGAACCAAAAAGTTGTTGTACAATTTGTCCTGAGTACTCGGATACCCCATATGTGGGGGTAAACCACTGTTTGGGCGCATGGGAGAGCTCGGAAGGGAAGGAGCGCCGTTTGACTTTTCAATGCAAAATTCACAGGAATTGAGATGAGACGCCATGTTGCGTTTGGAGAGCCACTGATGTGCCTAAACATTGAAACCCCCCACAAGTGACACCATTTTGGAAAGTAGACCCCCTAAGGAACTTATCTAGATGTGTGGAGAGCACTTTGACCCACCAAGAGCTTCACAGAAGTTTATAATGCAGAGCCGTAAAAATAAAACAAAAATTTTTTCCCACAAAAATTATTTTTTAGTCCCCAGTTTTGTATTTTCTCGAGGGTAACAGGAGAAATTGGACCCCAAAAATTGTTGTCCAATTTGTCCTGAGTGCGCTGATGCCCCATATGTGGGGGGGAACCACCGTTTGGGCGCATGGGAGGGCTCGGAAGGGAAGGAGCGCCATTTGGAATGCAGACTTAGATGGAATGGTCTGCAGGCGTCACATTGCATTTGCAAAGCCCCTAATATACCTAAACAGTAGAAACCCCCCACAAGTGACCCCATATTGGAAACTAGACCCTCCCACAAACTTATCTGGATGTGTTGTGAGAACTTTGAGCCCCCAAGTGTTTCACTACAGTTTATAACGCAGAGCCGTGAAAATAAAAAATCTTTTTTTTTCTCTTCGCCACGACAGCACCCACTTGAGAGAGGGGATCCGCCCCTAGGAACAGGAAACCCCTATGGAGAGAATAAAAGGGGCGGCCCCTCTCGCTCCCACAGTTGGTTTCCTGTTCCTACGGGAGACACCTGGAGAGAAGAGGATACCCAGCCTGGATGCCGCTTGCGCAGTTTACCTGTACAGGGACGGCAAGGGCTCCAGAGCTGGAAGCAGCGTCGGGGGTCCTATAATAGCTTCCCCCCTCTGCTGGCAGGTACCGTGAGGCCAGGATCGGGGAGTCGCCTGGCTCACGGAGTTTCATCCAGCACGCCTGCGGGGTCCGGATCGCTGGGGTAAGAACCTGTGTCGCCATCTTCGGTGGCGCACAGGCAGCGTATGGCCCAGTGTTTGTCCCCCGGAAGTGTTGTTACAACTTCCGGGGTGAGGCTGAAGGAGGACGGTGCCTGTGCGCTGGATAGGATGCAGGCGCGCACAGCAGAGCCGCAACCTGGATGTAGTGGCCACTTCCGGGTGCGGCAGGAAGAAGATGGCGGTCCCCATTACAAGAGGACGCCGGCGCTGATTCCCGGCGTCCATCATGGCGTCTCCCCAGGACACAGCGTTGCCTTCAGCTGAGGTCACCGCTGTTACTACTGGAAGCCGGACAAGCAGCAGCCGCAGATCTTCCTCCAAGAGCACCAGGGAAAAGAGATCGGACCGGTCGGTTCTTCCATCTGTTCCTCCGTCTCCTTCTCGTCAGCCGGTATTATGATGACAGCTTCAGGGGTGAGTGTTTTGTCTACCTTATTTTAAGCTGATTACACTCCCCTCTTTTATCTAATTCCCTAGGCTAAAAGAACAGGGAAAGCCAAACCTAAGCAATGTGCCTTATGCTCTCAGCCGCTCCCGGATATCTATTTAAAAAAGCTGTGCCAGTTATGCATCGAATCCACCTTACGTGAGGAGTCGTCAGTAACATAACATAGTAACATAGTAACATAGTTAGTAAGGCCGAAAAAAGACATTTGTCCATCCAGTTCAGCCTATATTCCATCATAATAAATACCCAGATCTACGTCCTTCTACAGAACCTAATAATTGTATGATACAATATTGTTCTGCTCCAGGAAGACATCCAGGCCTCTCTTGAACCCCTCGACTGAGTTCGCCATCACCACCTCCTCAGGCAAGCAATTCTAGATTCTCACTGCCCTAACAGTAAAGAATCCTCTTCTATGTTGGTGGAAAAACCTTCTCTCCTCCAGACGCAAAGAATGCCCCCTTGTGCCCGTCACCTTCCTTGGTATAAACAGATCCTCAGCGAGATATTTGTATTGTCCCCTTATATACTTATACATGGTTATTAGATCGCCCCTCAGTCGTCTTTTTTCTAGACTAAATAATCCTAATTTCGCTAATCTATCTGGGTATTGTAGTTCTCCCATCCCCTTTATTAATTTTGTTGCCCTCCTTTGTACTCTCTCTAGTTCCATTATATCCTTCCTGAGCACCAGTGCCCAAAAGTAAGTAAGGTCGGAAGATATACGTAGCATGATTAGAGAGGAATTACGAGCCTTTCAAAGCTCGGAGAAAGTTCCTGAAAGGAAGAAATTAGCTCTCCTACATCTGAACAATCCTCTGAGGTTGAGGATAAGGATTTGGACGGGTCTCGAGGTTATATCCTCTGAGAGTGAGCAGGATTCATGCTTCCCTACAGATAGCATTGACAATTTAGTCAAATCATTACGTAACACCATGGGTTTGGAAGATACTAAAACCCTAAAAACGCCACAGGATGTGACGTTTGCGGGCCTGTCTGAAAGAAAAAGACCTTCTTTTCCTGTTATTCCAGTGATAAAGGAATTAGAAAGGAGTGGGAAAGCCAGGGGCAAAAAGGGTTGCCGTCTTCCTCAAAACGTCGCTATCCCTTTAATGACGAGGATTTTTCCAGATGGTCAAAAGCCCCAAAAGTAGATGCGGCAGTGGCGTCCACTTCTAGAAGATCTTTACTGCCTGTTGAAGATACAGGATCTTTGCAAGACCCGCTTGACCGGAAAGCTGATTCCCTTTTAAAAAGAGCTTGGGAATCCTGTACAGGAGCTCTCAGACCGGCTATTTCGGCCACATGCACGGCTAGGTCCATGCTGGTCTGGTTGAATGATCTTGAAGAGGGCCTGAAAGGTGGTCTTTCCCGCAATAAACTAATGTCCTCTATTCCGTTAATTAGAGGGGCTACTGCCTTTTTGGCTGACTCTTCGGCTGATTCCATCCGATTAGCAGCCAAATCAGCAGGTCTAACCAACGCGGCTCGCCGCGCCTTGTGGTTAAAAGGATGGAAAGGGGATCCACAAACGAAATCTAAGTTATGTGGTCTGCCATGCCAGGGTGAGTACCTATTTGGTACTCAATTGGATGACATTATTACCAAAGCGGGTGAGAGGAAGAAAGGGTTCCCCAATAACACTTATCTTCCATCTTATAAGAGAGCGTTCCGAAAGCCCATGTTCAACAGAAGACGGGACTATAAAAACCAGAACCGTTGGGATAATAAGGACTTTAAGCAAAAAGGAGCCTTCTTCGGAAAACGCCCTTTCAAACCTGAGGATAAACCCCGCTAGGACAGATCTACCCGTTGGTGGTAGGTTGTCCTTCTTCTCTACACAATGGCTGGCAATAACTTCAAATCCATGGGCAACTAGCCTTATAACTACGGGCCTAAAATTAAAATTTCTCCAATCCAAGTCCCCCCAGACTCATTTTTTCTGACTTCCTTGGGGTCACCATCACAACAACAGGCCTTGGAACAGGAAATAATAACTCTCCTGTCCAAAGGAGTATTGGTGGAAGTCCCCTTTCATGAAAGAGGAAGGGGATTTTATTCCCCTTTATTTTTTATTTCGAAACCAGACGGATCATATAGAACAATAATTAACCTTAAGAGACTAAACATCTTCTTAGAGAACCAAACTTTTAAAATGGAATCCATTCGGTCTATTAAGCTTCTGTTTCCCCATTACTTCTTGGCAGTTCTTGACCTTAAAGATGCATACTATCCTCTTCCAATCTTCAGGGAGCATCAACAATATCTATGGGTGGCAGTTATGATCAGAGGTCAGGTTCGACATTATCAATACACAGCAATGCCCTTTGGACTATCAATAGCCCCTAGAGTTTTCACAAAACTAATGTCAGAGGTAATGTCATATTTGAGGTTAAAATAATACCTTATTTGGATGACCTATTGATAGTCGGGAATTCCCTTTCTCAATGTCATCAACGTATATCCGATTCAATTTCGTCCCTACAGGGGTTAGGGTGGTTAGTAAATTGGGAAAAATCTAGATTGTCCCCTACAACTAATCAAACATTTTTAGAAATTATTCTAGACTCTACAAATCAGATGTGCTTCCTTCCCGAGTCAAAACAAATAGCAATCATAAACAAAGTACAATCGGTGATTAACAACCCCCTAATTTCCATAAGAGAAGGTATGTCCCTTCTTGGTTCTTTCACATCATGTATTCCAGCTGTTCCGTGGGCCCAATTCAATAGCAGGAAATGACAGTATACAATACTTCGTGAGGAAGAAAGACTGCTGGGCCAATTAGATAGTCGTATTTCCTTACCATCAGATGTGGTACAATCTCTCACTTGGTGGTTAGATCCGGATCATTTTACCAGTGGGGTTCCCTGGGTGGTTAAACCTTCAAAAACTATCTTTACTGATGCCAGTCCTAGTGGTTGGGGAGCACACTTAGGAGATCAAATAGTACAAGGTCTGTGGTCTCTTAGAGAATCGGATGATTCTTCTAATAAAAAAGAACTGAAGGCTATCTATCATGCCTTGTCTAAATTTCTTCCGCAGCTACAAGGAACGCATACAAGAATCCTTTCAGACAACATGACAGCAGTAGCATACATAAACCACCAAGGAGGAACAAGATCAGAAGCACTCATGTCTATAGCCGACAACATTCTAGCCATAGCAGAGGAGCACCTTCTGTCCCTATCAGCGCTACATGTGAGAGGAATCGACAATTCGACAGCAGATTTCCTCAGTCGCCACACTCTCCACCAAGGAGAATGGGTTCTAAGTCATCGTATCTTTTGCATGATAGTAAAAAAATGGGGCACTCCCGAGATAGATCTCTTTGCGACAAAACAAAACAGGCAAGTCAAAAAGTTTGCATCTTTGTTCCGATCCGACAATCCAGATATCTTCGACGCCCTACAAGTACCATGGGTATTCAAGAAGGCATATGCCTTTCCCCCACTGATACTACTTCCGACAGTAATCAGGAAGATAAGGGAGGACAGAGAAAACGTGATCTTAATAGCTCCGTTCTGGCCCAAGAGGCCATGGTTTTCCTGGCTGAGAGCCATGTCAATTTCAGACCCATGGATCCTTCCGGAGGATCGGGATCTTCTTTTCCAGGGCCCCTTCAACCACCCTCATGTGAAGGGTCTACGGTTAACAACCTGGAATTTGAGAGGCAGCTGCTAAAGATAAGAGGGTTCTCAAACAAAGTAATTGACACTCTGCTATTAAGTAGAAAAAAATACACTACCTCCATCTACGCAAGAGTGTGGAGAAAATTTCTAAACCTCTACCCAACGGCCCTGTCAAAGAAATTCATATTCCTATGATTCTAGAATTTCTTCAAAAAGGGCGCGATTTAGGTCTGGCAGTCAGTACCTTAAAAGTACACATTTCTGCGCTGGGGGCTTTATATGGTCACGATATCGCAGGTAATAAGTGGGTAGCCAGGTTTATTGCAGCATGCCAGAGGTCAGAGACAGTTCACATTCCCCATGTACCACCTTGGGATGTTAATTTAGTTCTCGAAGCTCTTACAGATCACCCTTTTGAGCCTCTACATTCAGCTCACATAAAACATGTCTCCCTCAAGACAGCTCTTCTCGTCGCCTTAGTATCAGCGAAAAGAGTAAGTGACATACAGGCACTATCGATAGATCCTCCCTTTATGTCAGTCTTCCCAGACAGAGTTGTCCTAAAAGCAGACCCTTCATACTTACCCAAAGTATGTACTAAATTTCACAGGTCACAAGAAATTTTTCTTCCCTCCTTCTATGATAACCCTACAAGTCAGGAAGAACAAAAATACCACACATTAGATGTGAGGAGAGCCATATTAGCCTATTTGGATAGGACTAGTGCTTGGAGGAAGAGCAGGGCTCTCTTTGTTTCCTTCCAGGGTCATAGGAAAGGAGCTGGAATCACGAAGGGTACTTTATCTCGGTGGATTCGAGATGCAATATGTCTGGCCTATTCATCCAAAGGGGAGAATCCGCCTGAGACCGTAAGAGCACATTCCACCCGGGCGATTGCATCATCCTGGGCTGAACGAGCGGAGGTTCCGATAGAACAGATATGTAAGGCCGCAACCTGGTCTTCGCCTACTACCTTCTATAATCACTATAGATTAGACTTGTCTTCCTCATCTGACTTGTCCTTCGGTAGATCAGTCCTTAACACGGTGATCCCTCCCAAATGACTATCTCTGAAAGTCTCTCAAGTGGGTGCTGTCGTGGCGAAGAGAAAACACCGGATTACGTACCGGTAATGCTCTTTTATAGAGTCACGACAGCACCCCTTCACTTCCCACCCTTATAGGTTTTTTATTTAGGAGCACGGTTAAGGGTGTTTGGTTCTTGTAGTTAGCCATACTTAAGTTAACTAATGATAAACGATAATATTGAATGACCTACTAAAATCTGGTGGGCGGTTCTTCGCAATCTCTGTAAACCCAACTGTGGGAGCGAGGGGGGCCGCCCCTTTTATTCTCTCCATAGGAGTTTCCTGTTCCTAGGGGCGGATCCCCTCTCTCAAGTAGGTGCTGTCGTGGCTCTATAAAAGAGCATTACCGGTACGTAATCCGGTGTTTTCCCACAAAAATTATTTTTTAGCCCCCAGTTTTGAATTTTCCCAAGGGTAACAGGAGAAATTGGACCCCAAAAGTTGTCCAATTTGTCCTGAGTACGCTGATACCCCATATGTTGGGGTAAACTCCTGTTTGGGCACACGGGAGAGCTCGGAAGGGAAGGAGCACTGTTTTACTTTTTCAACGCAGAATTGGCTGGAATTGAGATCGGACGCCATGTCGCGTTTGGAGAGTCCCTGATGTCCCTAAACAGTGGAAACCCCCCAATTATAACTGAAACCCTAATCCAAACACATCCCTAACCCTAATTCCAACGGTAACCCTAACCACACCTCTAACCCAGACACACCCCTAACCCTAATCCCAACCCTATTCCCAACCGCAAATGTAATCCAAACCCTAACTTTAGCCCCAACCCTAACTGTAGCCTTAACCCTAACTGTAGCCTTAACCCTAACCCTAGCCCTAGCCCTGGGAAAATGGAAATAAATACATTTTTTTAATTTTTTTATTTTTCCCTAACTAAAGGGGTGATGAAGGGGGGTTTGATTTACTTTTATAGTGGGTTTTTTAGCGGATTTTTATGATTGGCCGCCGTCACACACTGAAAGACGCTTTTTATTGCAAAAAATATTTTTTGCATTACCACATTTTGAGAGCTATAATTTTTCCATATTTGAGTCCACAGAGTCATGTGAGGTCTTGTTTTTTGCGGGATGAGTTGATGTTTTTATTGGTAACATTTTCGGGCATGTGACATTTTTTGATCGCTTTTTATTCCGATTTTTGTGAGGCAGAATTACCAAAAACCAGCTATTCATGAATTTCTTTTGGGGGAGGCGTTTATAACGTTCCGCGTTTGGTAAAATTGATAAAGCATTTTTATTCTTCGTGTCACTACGATTACAGCGATACCTCATTTATATCATTTTTTTTTGTTTTGGAGCTTTTATACTATAAAAACTATTTTATAGAAAAAATAATTATTTTTGCATCGCTTTATTCTGAGGACTATAACTTTTTAATTTTTTTGCTGATGTTGCTGTATCGTGGCTCGTTTTTTGCGGGACAAGATGACGTTTTCAGCGGTACCATGGTTATTTATATCCGTCTTTTTGATCGCGTGTTATTCCACTTTTTGTTCGGCGGTATGATAAAGCGTTTTTTGTCTCGTTTTTTTTTTTTCTTACGGTGTTTACTGAAGGGGTTAACTAGTGGGACAGTTTTATAGGTCGGGTCGTTACGGACACGGCGATACTAAATATATGTACTTTTATTGTTTGTTTTTTTTTATTTAGATAAAGAAATGTATGGGAATAATATATATATATATATATATATATATATATATATATATATATATATATATATATATATATTTTCATTATTTAGGATTTTTTTTTTTTTTTTTTACACACTTGTAAAAAAATTTTTAAACTTTTTTACTTTGTCCCAGGGGGGGACAGTACAGATCGGTGATCTGCCAGTTTGCACAGCACTCTGGCAGATCACCGATCTGTCTCAGCGCTGCAGCGTTACCAAGTGCCTGCTCTGAGCAGGCACTTGGTAAGGCACCTCCCTCCCTGCAGGACCCGGATCCGCGGCCATCTTGCTGCAGGAAGGAAGGTAGGAGACCCCCGGAGCAACGCGATCACATCGCGTTGCTGCGGAGGTCTCAGGGAAGCCCGCAGGGAGCCCCCTCCCTGCGCGATGCTTCCCTGCACCGTCGGCACATCGCGATCATGTTTGATCGCGGTGTGCCGGGGGTTAATGTGCCGGGGGCGGTCCGTGACCGCTCCTGGCACATAGTGCCGGATGTCAGCTGCGATAAGCAGCTGAAACCCGGCCGCCATCGGCCGCGCTCCCCCCGTTAGCGCGGCCGATCGCCTATGACATACTATTCCGTCCTTGGGAAGTAAGGCCCACCCCACATGGACGGAATAGTACGTCTAATGGCAGAAAGGGGTTAAACAAGAGAGCACAAACTACAGGGAGAGTAAGGGCCTCCCTAAACTGGTGGCTAAATCGGACAAACCTATGCAGAGGTGTAGACTGGATACAAACCCCCTGGTGACGGTAACAACAGAGCCAGCAGAAGAGGCTGGGGGGCTGTGGTATCATTGTGGTCCCGTTACAGGGACTCGAGTCAGCAGGAGAGCACCAAATCTTCCAACTTCAGAGAGTTAGGCCGGGATCACACATGCGATAAATACGTACGAGTCTCGCATGGTAAGACCCGGCATTGCCACCGTCACTCAGGAGCGGAGAGTGCAGCCGCATATCAATACATGCGGCCTCGCGCTCCGCTCCTGAGTGACGGCGGCAATGCCGGGTCTTACCATGCGAGACTCGGACGTATTTCTCGCATGTGTGATCCCGGCCTTAAAGGGAACCTGTCACCCCCAAAATCAAAGGTGAGCTAAGCCCACCGGCATCAGGGGCTTATCTCCAGCATTCTGCAATGCTGTAGATAAGCCCCCAATGTGTCCTGAAAGATGAGAAGAAGAGGTCAGATTATACTCACCCAGGGCGGTCCCGGTTCTGTTCTGGTCCTATGGGCATCGCGGTCTGCGCCGGGAGCCTCCTATCTTCTTACGATGACGTCCTCTTGTCTAAACGCTCTGGCGCAGGCGTACTTTGCCTGCCCTGTTGAGGGCAGATCAATGTACTGCAGTGCGCAGGCGTCGGGCCTCTCTGCCCTTTCCTGCAGCGTGAAGACAAGAGGATGTCATCGTAAGAATGCTGTAGATAAGCCCCTGATGCCGGTGGGCTTAGCTCACCTTCGATTTTGGGGGTGACAGGTTCCCTTTAAGGGCAGTGGAGAAGGCTCTTTTAGCAGAAAACAATCTGGTCATAGGTCACCATGTCAGAGTTTACTCAGACAATATGACTACGGTAGCCCATCTCAAGCACCAAGTTAGCCCGAAATTCAACGGTTGGAGAGGGATCTCAAACAATTTTCTGCTGGGCTGCGAAACCTCTCCTTGACGGCGGTACACCAAAAGAGGTCCGTAAACACACAGGCAGACCTTCTAAGCCGACAGGACATCCAGCCAGGAGAATGGAGCCTGTAAAAGGGCGCCTTCAACATGTTGACAGACAAATGGGGCCTACCCGAGGTGGACCTATCGGCCTCAAGCCAGAATGCGCAGGTAGAAGCCTACTTCTCCCTGAATCCCAGGGACGCCTCTCAGGGAGTAGACGCCTTTGCCCACACATGGAAGTTTCGGCTGGCATATGCTTTCCCCCCAATACCATTGCTGGCAAAAACCCTTCGAAAAATTTGAGACAAGGTTGCAACTATCCTTGCAGCCCCAGTATGGCCAAAAAGGAGCTGGTACCATCTCATCATAGAGCTTCAGGCGGATGGACTGGTTTTCTTACCACCATCGGATGACCTTCTTCCGCAGGTTCCCCCTTCACCCAAATGCCCGAAGGCTGAACCTGGCTGCTGAAGTCCAGGTACTACAAGTTAGGGGGCTCTCAGAATCCATGATCTCCACCTTGCAAAAATCCAGAAAAACTGTTACCAATGCTATATATAGCAAAATTTGGAAGAAATTCTCGTGGTGTCACCCTAATGCACCTAACTCTTTCCACCCAGATATATCTCGAATATTGGACTTTTTGCAAAAAAGGGTTGGAATTGGGGCTCAAACCAAGCACACTAAAGGTCCAGGTATCTGCTCTAAGCTCTGTCTTCGACCAAGATCTAGCCAGTCATCGGTGGATGAAAAGGTTCATGGTTTCGGCACTTAGACTTCATCCCAAAAGACAGATTATTTTCCCATCCTGGGACTTAAACTTGGTCCTTAGAGGACTCGCGGGCCCTCCATTTCAACCCCTGTCCTCTTGCACCACTCTGCTCCTATCGTATAAAACCGCGTTCTTGGTTGCCATATCTACAGCAAGGCGAGTAGGGGAATTGCAGGCTGTATTGGTCAGGGAGCCTTACCTAAACATCACAGATGACTCCATTATATTCCGCCTGGACCCATCCTTTCTTCCAAAGGTGATGTCGGACTTTCATCGTTCACAGGACATAGTCCTACCATCCTTCTGCCAAAACCCGATGAATCCAAAGGAAGAAAAGTACCACACTTTGGATGCCGACGCATAGTCCTCCACTACTTGGAGCAGTCCAAATCTTTCAGAACTGACAAAAATCTCTTTGTACATTTGTTCGGTCGAAATAAAGGCAAGAAAGCAAAAAGTACAATTTCCAACTGGATAAAAAGGGCTGTAGCTGAAACATACCTAGCCCAGAACATGACGGCACCTGCAGGTTTAAAAGCTCACTCCACCAGATCCACCTCAGTCTCCTGGGCTGAAAGGGCTGGTGCATCTACTGAACAGATCTGCAGGGCTGCAACTTGGTCCTCTTTACATACCTTTACCAAACATTACAGATTGGACCTCTGGTCCAATCGCGATCTAGTCTTTGGCCGGAAAGTTCTCCAGGCTGTGGTTCCCCCCCCCCCCCCCCAATGCGGAATTGGTTGGTATTCCTCCTATGCTATCGTGGAAGGCTACTAGAGAAAATAGAATTAGACCTACCGGTAATTCAGTTTCTAGGAGCCTTCCACGACAGCACTAATTCCCTCCCGACATTCTTGGATTAATTTCTGAGAATCTAAAGGTAACCGGTGCTATGGTGTTAGTTGTAAGTCACTGGCTAATGGGAGGTGGGAGGGGTTTTTAACCTCTTGTGCTTCCTGTCCCCCATTAGGGAACGGAGACATCCTCCTATGCTGTCATGGAAGGCTCCTAGAAACCGAATTACCGGTAGGTCTAATTCTATTTTTGTCTCATCTGACCACAGCACCTTCTCCCAATCACTCACAGAATTCTCCAGGTGTTCATTGGGAAACTTTAGATGAGCCTGCACATGCGCCTTCTTGAGCAGATGGACCTTGCGGGCACTGCAGGATATTAAACCTTTACGACGTAATTTGTTACCAGTTTTTTCTTGGTAACTGTGGTCCCAGCTGCCTTGAGATCATTAACAAGTCCACCCCCTCCCCCCCGTGTAGTTTTAGGCTAATCTCTCACCTTTCTCATGATCAAGGATACCCCACAAGGTGAGATTTTGCATGGAGCCCCATATCGATCTCGATTGACAGTCATTTTACATTTCTTACTATTGCACCAACAGTTGTCTCCTCACCCATCGTCTTATGGTTCTGTAGCCCATTCCAGCTTTGTGCAGGTCTATGATCTTGTCCCTGATATCTTTGGAAAGCTCTTTGGTCTTGCCCATGTTGTAGAGGTTAAGGTCTGACTGATTAATGAAGTCTGTGGACAGGAGTCTTTTATAAAGGTGACTATGTAAGACAGCTGTCTTTAAAGGGAACCTGTCACCTGTTTTGGCTGCTACAAGCTGCGGCCTCTGCCTTTCAGGGCTGATATACGGCATTCTATAATGAAGTATATCTGCCCCCAGTCCGACCTGCTAGTGAAGAAAGAGTGTTAAGGTACCGTAGCATTAAGCGACGCTGCAGCGATATAGACATCGATGTCGATCGCTGCAGCGTCGCTGTTTGGTCGCTGGAGAGCTGTCACACAGAGAGCTCTCCAGCGACCAACGATGCCGAGGTCCCCGGGTAACCAGGGTAAACATCGGGTTACTAAGCGCAGGGCCGTGCTTAGTAACCCGATGTTTACCCTGGTTACCATTGTAAATGTAAAAAAAACAAACACTACATACTTACCTTCCGCTGTCTGGTCACGTCCCTCGCCTTCAGCTTCCCGCACTGACTGAGCACTGGTCGTAAAGCAGAGCGGTGACGTCACCGCTGCACAGCGTGCTTTACGGCCGGCCGGTGCTCACAGTCAGTGCGGGAAGCTGACGGCGAGGGACGTGACCAGACACTGGGAATGTAAGTATGTAGTGTTTGGTTTTTTTACATTTACAATGGTAACCAGGGTAAACATCGGGTTACTAAGCGCGGCTCTGCGCTTAGTAACCCGATGTTTACCCTGGTTACCAGTGAAGACATCGCTGAATTGGCGTCACACATGTCGATTCAGCGGGTGATCCAGGGACAAAATAAAGTCCTGGACTTTCCCCAGCAACCAACGATCTCCCAGCAGGGGCCTGATCGTTGGTCGCTGTCACGCATAACGATTTTGTTAATGATATCGTTGCTACGTCACAAAAAGCAACGATATCGTTAACGATATCGTTATGTGTGACGGTACCTTTAGATTATACTCGCCCTCGGGGGTGGTCCGGTCTGATGGGTGTCGGTAGGTCTAGGTCCAGCGCCTCCCATCTTGCGACGCTGCCCTCCTGCTGCATCGCGCTCCTGCGCAGGCGTACTTGTCTGCCCTGTTGAGGGCAGTGTAAAGTACGGTAGTGCGCAGGCGCTGGGCCTCTGGTCTTTCCTGGCACCTGCGCACTGCAGTACTTTACTCTTCCCTCAACAGGGCAGCCAAGTACGCCTGCGCAGAAGCGCGATGTCGGGGAGCGATGAAGAAGCAGGAGGGCGGCATCGTAAGAAGATGGGAGGCGCTGGACCCAGACCTGCGACACTCATCGGACGGACCGTTCCCCCGGGTGAGTATAATATAACTTACTTTTCTTCACTTCCAAGTCGGACATGGGGCAGATATACCTCATTATAAAAAGCCGTATATCAGCCCTGAAAGGCGGAGGCCGCAGCTTATAGCGGCAAAGTGCTGACAGGTTCCCTTTAATGCAGGTAATGAGTTGATTATGAGCGTCTAACTGGTCTGTAGGAGCCAGAGCTCTTAACGGTTGGTAGGGGATCAAATACTTATTTCTCACTGCAAAATGCAAATAAATGTATATAATTTATACAATGTGATTTTCTGGATTTTATTTTTAATCTATCTCTCAATGTTAAAACTAACCTACCCTTAATATTATAGACTGTTCATGTCTGTGTCAGTGGGCAAACTCACAAAATCAGCAAGGGATCAAATGCTTATTTCCTTCACTGTACGCTTCTGCACTCGCGCTCTAGTGTCTCTCGCGGCGCTCTAGTCTCTCGTGATCTAGTGTCTCTCGCGGCGCTCTAGTCTCTCTCTCGTGATCTAGTCTCTCGCGCGGCGCTCTAGTCTCTCGCGCGGCACTTTAGTCTCTCGCGCAGCGCTCTAATCTCTCGCGCGGCGCTCTAGTCTCTCTCGCGCGGCGCTCTAGTCTCTCTCGCGCGGCGCTCTAGTCTCTCTCGCGCGGCGCTCTAGTCTCTCTCGCGCGGCGCTCTAGTCTCTCTCGCGCGGCGCTCTAGTCTCTCTCGCGCGGCGCTCTAGTCTCTCTCGCGCGGCCCTCTGTCGTCTCTCGCTCCATCTTTTATCACAGTCTCTCCGTGATCTCCTTTCCGCCTCCTCTTGTTTGTACTCTCTCGCTCTCTGTCGTCTCTCTCGCTCCATCTTTTATCTCCTTTCCGCCTCCTCTTGTTTGTACTCTCCCGCACTTGCTCCGTCGTCTCTCGCCCTCTGTCGTCTCTCTCGCCCTCTGTCGTCCCTCTCGCCCTCTGTCGTCCCTCTCGCCCTCTGTCATCCCTCTCGCCCTCTGTCGTCCCTCTCGCCCTCTGTCGTCCCTCTCGCCCTCTGTCATCCCTCTCGCCCTCTGTCGTCCCTCTCGCCCTCTGTCGTCCCTCTCGCCCTCTGTCGTCCCTCTCGCTCTGTCGTCCCTCTCGCTCTGTCGTCCCTCTCGCCCTCTGTCGTCCCTCTCGCCCTCTCGTCTCTCTCGCCCTCTGTCGTCCCTCTCGCTCCATCTTTTATCTCCTTTCCGCCTCCTCTTGTTTGTACTCTCCCGCACTTGCTCTGTCGTCTCTCTCGCCCTCTGTCGTCCCTCTCGCCCTCTGTCGTCCCTCTCGCCCTCTGTCGTCTCTCTCGCCCTCTGTCGTCTCTCTCGCCCTCTGTCGTCCCTCTCGCCCTCTGTCGTCCCTCTCGCCCTCTGTCGTCCCTCTCGCCCTCTGTCGTCCCTCTCGCCCTCTGTCGTCCCTCTCGCCCTCTGTCGTCCCTCTCGCCCTCTGTCGTCCCTCTCGCCCTCTGTCGTCCCTCTCGCTCTGTCGTCCCTCTCGCTCTGTCGTCTCTCTCGCTCTGTCGTCTCTCTCGCCCCATCTTTTATCTCCTTTCCGCCTCCTTTTATTTGTACTCTCTCGCCCTCTGTCGTCTCTCTCGCCCTCTGTCGTCTCTCTCGCCCTCTGTCGTCTCTCTCGCCCTCTGTCGTCCCTCTCGCCCTCTGTCGTCCCTTTCGCCCTCTGTCGTCCCTCTCGCTCTGTCGTCCCTCTCGCTCTGTCGTCTCTCTCGCCCTCTGTCGTCCCTCTCGCTCTGTCGTCTCTCTCGCCCTCTGTCGTCCCTCTCGCTCCATCTTTTATCTCCTTTCCGCCTCCTCTTGTTTGTACTCTCCCGCACTTGCTCTGTCGTCCCTCTCGCTCTCTGTCGTCCCTCTCGCTCTCTGTCGTCCCTCTCGCTCTCTGTCGTCCCTCTCGCTCTCTGTCGTCCCTCTCGCTCTGTCGTCCCTCTCGCCCTCTGTCGTCTCTCTCGCCCTCTGTCGTCTCTCTCGCCCCATCTTTTATCTCCTTTCCGCCTCCTCTTATTTGTACTCTCTCGCCCTCTGTCGTCTCTCTCGCCCTCTGTCGTCTCTCTCGCCCTCTGTCGTCTCTCTCGCCCTCTGTCGTCTCTCTCGCCCTCTGTCGTCTCTCTCGCCCTCTGTCGTCTCTCTCGCCCTCTGTCGTCTCTCTCGCCCTCTGTCGTCCCTCTCTCTCTGTCGTCTCTCTCGCCCTCTGTCGTCTCTCTCGCCCTCTGTCGTCCCTCTCTCTCTGTCGTCCCTCTCGCCCTCTGTCGTCCCTCTCGCCCTCTGTCGTCCCTCTCGCCCTCTGTCGTCCCTCTCGCCCTCTGTCGTCCCTCTCGCCCTCTGTCGTCCCTCTCGCCCTCTGTCGTCCCTCTCGCTCTGTCGTCCCTCTCGCTCTGTCGTCCCTCTCGCTCTGTCGTCCCTCTCGCTCTGTCGTCCCTCTCGCTCTGTCATCCCTCTCGCTCTGTCGTCTCTCTCGCCCTCTGTCGTCTCTCTCGCCCTCTGTCGTCCCTCTCGCTCCATCTTTTATCTCCTTTCCGCCTCTTGTTTGTACTCTCCCGCACTTGCTCTGTCGTCCCTCTCGCTCTCTGTCGTCTCTCTCGCCCTCTGTCGTCTCTCTCGCCCTCTGTCGTCTCTCTCGCCCTCTGTCGTCTCTCTCGCCCTCTGTCGTCTCTCTCGCCCTCTGTCGTCTCTCTCGCCCTCTGTCGTCTCTCTCGCCCTCTGTCGTCCCTCTCGCCCTCTGTCGTCCCTCTCGCTCTGTCGTCTCTCTCGCCCTCTGTCGTCCCTCTCGCTCTGTCGTCTCTCTCGCCCTCTGTCGTCCCTCTCGCTCCATCTTTTATCTCCTTTCCGCCTCCTCTTGTTTGTACTCTCCCGCACTTGCTCTGTCGTCCCTCTCGCTCTCTGTCGTCCCTCTCGCCCTCTGTCGTCTCTCTCGCCCTCTGTCGTCTCTCTCGCCCTCTGTCGTCTCTCTCGCCCTCTGTCGTCTCTCTCGCCCTCTGTCGTCTCTCTGGCCCTCTGTCGTCTCTCTGGCCCTCTGTCGTCTCTCTCGCCCTCTGTCGTCTCTCTCCCTCTGTCGTCTCTCTCGCCCTCTGTCGTCTCTCTCGCCCTCTGTCGTCTCTCTCGCCCTCTGTCGTCTCTCTCGCCCTCTGTCGTCTCTCTCGCCCTCTGCCGTCCCTCTCGCTCTGTCGTCCCTCTCGCCCTCTGTCGTCCCTCTCGCTCTGTCGTCCCTCTCGCTCTGTCGTCTCTCTCGCCCTCTGTCGTCCCTCTCGCTCTGTCGTCTCTCTCGCCCTCTGTCGTCCCTCTCGCTCCATCTTTTATCTCCTTTCCGCCTCCTCTTGTTTGTACTCTCCCGCACTTGCTCTGTCGTCCCTCTCGCTCTCTGTCGTCCCTCTCGCTCTCTGTCGTCCCTCTCGCCCTCTGTCGTCCCTCTCGCTCCATCTTTTATCTCCTTTCCGCCTCCTCTTGTTTGTACTCTCCCGCACTTGCTCTGTCGTCCCTCTCGCTCTCTGTCGTCCCTCTCGCTCTCTGTCGTCTCTCTCGCCCTCTGTCGTCTCTCTCGCCCTCTGTCGTCTCTCTCGCCCCATCTTTTATCTCCTTTCCGCCTCCTCTTATTTGTACTCTCTCGCCCTCTGTCGTCTCTCTCGCCCTCTGTCGTCTCTCTCGCCCTCTGTCGTCTCTCTCGCCCTCTGTCGTCCCTCTCTCTCTGTCGTCCCTCTCTCCCTCTGTCGTCCCTCTCGCCCTCTGTCGTCCCTCTCGCCCTCTGTCGTCCCTCTCGCCCTCTGTCGTCCCTCTCGCTCTGTCGTCCCTCTCGCTCTGTCGTCCCTCTCGCTCCATCTTTTATCTCCTTTCCGCCTCCTCTTGTTTGTACTCTCCCGCACTTGCTCTGTCGTCCCTCTCGCTCTCTGTCGTCCCTCTCGCCCTCTGTCGTCCCTCTCGCCCTCTGTCGTCCCTCTCGCCCTCTGTCGTCCCTCTCGCCCTCTGTCGTCTCTCTCGCCCTCTGTCGTCTCTCTCGCCCTCTGTCGTCTCTCTCGCCCTCTGCCGTCCCTCTCGCTCTGTCGTCTCTCGCTCCATCTTTTATCTCCTTTCCGCCTCCTCTTGTTTGTACTCTCCCGCACTTGCTCTGTCGTCCCTCTCGCTCTCTGTCGTCCCTCTCGCCCTCTGTCGTCCCTCTCGCCCTCTGTCGTCCCTCTCGCCCTCTGTCGTCTCTCTCGCCCTCTGTTGTCTCTCTCGCCCTCTGTCGTCTCTCTCGCCCTCTGCCGTCCCTCTCGCTCTGTCGTCTCTCGCTCCATCTTTTATCTCCTTTCTGCCTCCTCTTGTTTGTACTCTCCTGCACTTGCTCTGTCGTCTCGCTCTCTGTCGTCTCGCTCTCTGTCGTCTCGCTCTCTGTCGTCTCTCGCTCTCTGTCGTCTCTCGCTCCATCTTTTATCACAGTCTCCCCCGTGATCTCCTTTCCGCCTCCTCTTGTTTGTACTCTCCCGCTCGCTTGCATCTGACACATCTTTGGGATTCAAGGTGGCTAGCTTGGAGCTTTCACCTGCCTTGCCAGGAATGATTGATTACAGGCGGTGCAGTGCATGTCCGGTGCTCGCCAACAAATGACTCTGGCCCCAGCATCAGGCCTTGGCTGGATAGAAATCAATATTTCACCATTAAAGTCTATCAGCGGAGAGTTAAGGCGCCATCTGTCCTTGCCGCTTCTCCGCAAAGAGTGAACATTAAAGGCGACACTTGTAGTCCACGAGTAATCAATATCCTGCGCTTCACACCTCATTTGTGGCCCTTCCTGCATCCAGACGCTGTGATTCATGTTGTCATTCCATTAGCTCCGGCCTCATCTTGTGCACAGACCTTCCCCGGGCTGACGGAGACGATTGGCGGCTGATCGGCGTCTTGTACATCTCAGGCTCTGTAATTCTACGTCTCCACCATGAACACAAATATTAGCTCTCCCCCTCCCACCGCTACACGCCAAGCGGAGGACGCCGGCGCCTCGTGTTCCCTCATCAGTGGTATGAGTGACTCCGCAGCAAATGAGAGGAGCCATTGTCTGAGCCTCGTTAGTGATGGCGTAATTAGTGCTACTTAGCGGATTCAACTGGACCTGAATGTAGATGTTCCCGGAGTCGCTGCCATCTTCCACCTGATTGGGATACTCCGATTCAGCAGTGCAGTTCCAGTCTGCTCCAGCTGGTGGCGCTGATGCTATTCTCAGCACCTCAACAGATTAAACGGCGCCATCTACTGTACGTGTCATGCCATGCGCTGTCCTGAGTGTAGTGACTGAACTTTTGGGGGATCCACTGTGCGGTTCAGTCACACGAGAGACCACCTCACAAGTCTGGGGGTGACACCGTATTAACCACTTCTGGAAGTGAAGATCCTTAAAGGGGTTCTCATCTGTCAGAAAACTTTCTTGCCTGCACAGTTGTGAAAAAGCTAGCACAGTCCAGCACAGTGTCCCCATCCCTGCCCCTCCTCCATTGGTTGGTTGGTTTCAGTGATGTCATCGGATGGACTGCTGCAGTGGAGACAGTGTGCTGGACCTGGTGAGGGTAGGTATAGCCGGTCTAGGGATTTTACAACCAACTGTTCAGGTAGGGAAGCTTTCTGAAAGGTGACAACCCCTTTTAATCATCATGGTGGAAAATTATTACAGTGAGAAGACAAAAGTCAGATTGACAGAAAATGTTCTTACCGGGCTCCTCTGGAGGCAGCAGCTATAATTCCATTTATAATATGATGTGGACCGAGCACAATGAGTTGGGGCGTGACTACGGTAAGCTGCATCTATCCTCTGTGCATAACAGCCCAGGTAACTCACACGTAGCCCTCCAGGCTCAAATAACACTGCCTTGCCTCAGGCCACAGCCAAGGGCCCAGCGATGGCCACGCTGCTCCAGTGTCTGAGGCTCTGTCTACATACTCAACTTCTGAACCCAGCACACCGGATACTTCTAGCCTCAGGGCGCCAAACGTAATCTAGCTCTGTAATCTGGGGGCACAACTTTAATATTACACAGAAGCCTATCTCTGCCAATAAGAGGATTGTCTCTACCTGGTCAGGTTCTTGTCTCCTCCCATGGGAGGGTCAGGTTCTTGTCTCCTCCCATGGGAGGGTCAGGTTCTTGTCTCCCATGGGAGAGTCAGGTTCTTGTCTCCCTCCCACGGGAGAGTCAGGTTCTTGTCTCCCTCCCACGGGAGAGTCAGGTTCTTGTCTCCCTCCCACGGGAGAGTCAGGTTCTTGTTTCCCTCCCACGGGAGAGTCAGGTTCTTGTCTCCCTCCCACGGAAGAGTCAGGTTCTTGTCTCCCTCCCACGGGAGAGTCAGGTTCTTGTCTCCCTCCCACGGGAGAGTCAGGTTCTTGTCTCCCTCCCACGGGAGAGTCAGGTTCTTGTCTCCCTCCCACGGGAGAGTCAGGTTCTTGTCTCCCTCCCACTGGAGAGTCAGGTTCTTGTCTCCCTCCCACGGGAGAGTCAGGTTCTTGTCTCCCTCCCACGGGAGAGTCAGATCAGACTTCTGTGGGAGGGTCAGATGCTTGTCTCTTTCAGTGGGAGGGTCAGATCAGACCTTTTCTGTAGGAGGGACAGATGCTTGTCTCTTTCTGTAGGAGGATCAGATGCTTGTCTCTTTCAGTGGGAGGGTCGGATCAGATGCTTGTCTCTTTCCGTTGGATGGTCAGATGCTTGTCTCTGTCACAATCCCACCAGGGGGTCAGTTAGCAGACGGCACGACACAACGGGATGGAAAAGGGGAGAGGAAGGCCCAATCGATAGGGAATGAGGGACAGGACACCTTGAGCTCCAACCTGAGCCTGTCCCTGCACTCCCATCAGGAAAATATGAATCATTGTTAGAGTGACACAGCCAGAGATGCCTGCTGCTCCCCCCCAATTGGTTTGTGTAAAACTAAACTCCACATGCAACCCCCCTCCTCTCGCTGTGAAATTCTACTCCCCCTCTCTCTGGAATGCGAGTTTTAGCCTCCAGCCAACATGTTTTCCCGCAAAGGACTTCTTTGTTCCCTATACAGAATACTCCAAGTCGAATTTAGTAACGCACATTGATCCTAGAAACCTGAAAATTGGATTTTACGGATCTGGGCACTTAGGGCTACGTATGGCAGCGTTTTGTGGCCATTAGGGCTATAAGAAACCTGGGAACTGAATTTCTGCCCCCCCCCCCCCCCAGTAACACGCAGTCATGCCGTGTTTGGTCTCAAAGGAATGGTAAATTCACAGGGAAAAAATATAATGCCCCTGTCATCGTGCCCTGAGCTTCCCAGCCAAAGATATGGAAAATAGGAGTTTTGATAACTTCCAAAGAGAGGTGTATCTTCTAGAACACAGCCCACCAGTGAGGTCAGCAAAAGGAGAAGTTTCTAGGTTTGTGGGCAAAGCATAAAACAGAAACATACATTTTGAAAGGTGTTCAGAACCCCGGAGAGACCGCTAACTGTTGTGAATTCTGCTTTTGAGCTCCCTCTGGTGGTAGTAGATGGTAATGCAGTTGTTCCTGGGCTGCAGTCTTGGACAGGTGTATCTGCTAATTGCAGTTCTGACTGGGGTATTTAGGCTTGCAGGACTCATTAGTCCTGGCCAGTTGTCAATGTTTTTTGGGATATGATGGATCTCTGTCTGGTTTCTCCTGCTTGGCTGCCATTTCAGCAAAGATAAGTGTCTGTTTCTTTTTCTGTGGCACACAGGCGGTGTGCTTGTTTTTTGATTGTATTCCTGCTCTGAATTGTAGGATTCGCTGGAGTTGCAGATATACGCTCCCACGTCTTTAGTTAGATGGAGGAAGTTTTTGTATATTCTGCTGTGGATATTTTTGAAGGGTTTTAATACTGACAGCACAGAACTCTGTCCTATCCTGTCCTATTTTAGCTAGAGTGGCCTCTTGTGCTAAATCCTGTTTTTCTGCCTGTGTATGTTTTTTCCTCTCCGACTCACCGCCAATATTTGTGGGGGGCTGTCTATCCTTTGGGGTTCTGCTCTGAGGCAAGATAGTATTCCTATTTCCATCTTTAGGGGTATTTGGTCCTCCGGCTGTGACGAGGTGTCTAGGATTCGTTAGGTACACTCCACGGCTACTTCTAGTTGCGGTGTTAAGATCATGATTTGCGGTCAGTATAGTGACCACCTACTCCAGTGAAAGTTATTCATGCGGCTCCAAGGTCACCGGATCATAACAGCTAACATCCATTCTGTTGAATGAATCCTTTCTTTGGGAACTCTCCTCTCCTCTCGTTTTTCGACACATCATACCTGTGACTGAGATTCAGTAAGTTCATATGTTCATCCCATTTATTTTCTAACTGTTGTACATTATTGTATTTTGTCTCATTTGTAATATCTTTTGTAAACACTGCCTACTTTTCTGGAGTAAACTTATAAATTTACTAGCTTCGTTCTTTTGGCTCTATGATCGAACCGACACGTACTCTGTGCCAATTCACGCTACCTGGGGTGGGTTTTTAACCCAATATAGACTTGGTAACGGACCTTGCTTATATCAAACGAGGAACTGCTGGCAGCTTAATGTTCTGGTGTTATTGGGGAATCCTGGCAGTGACAGATCGGAGGTTCATATGTGTATTCTTGGCATGGGACTGGTGATATACATACCGCCCTCACTGCAGAATCCCCCGATAGCCAGTACGTGACAGGGCAGCCTTTCCGGTGACTACATATCCTAGGTGCCGTTCCCTGACTAACCTAAGGGTAAGAGAGTTCCAGAGAGCTGCAAGTTTCTTGAACTGAAACTGAGAAGTGGGTTTTCCTGGCATCCCCTAATGCCTTAAGTGGGTCCCCCCCCCACTGCCATCACGAACCTTGTCCTTCACTGTCACCTCGTACTGCCCTGGTTCACTGGCCGGCAAGGATGTCAGCCTGACCACTGTAGAAGGTACTGTAGAAGGTACAACACAGGGTGGTGACAATCAGTGTCGGACTGGAGTGCTAAGGGCCCACCAGTAACATTGACTTGGGCCCACTTTTCACATGTATACAAATATTACACTACTCTCGTTCACAAATTTACCTAGATCGCTATATAATAATAAACTGGGTAGTTTGCTTTTTATGTACAGAGTAAATCAATTGAATTATGCCAAATAATGCCCATATAGTGGGGTTGGGGGCCCAGATCTGTACTGGGGCCGATCGGGGAATTCCCCTGTTACCCTATGGGCCAGTCTGAGCCTGGTGACAAGCACGAGACAGACAAGGTAAAAAGACCACACCGCAGATGACACAGAAACAGGACTCCAAACTCCAGAAGTAGCTGACACCAGAGAGCTGCAACTGCATGGCTGGTCTCCATAGAATAACCCTGTCACTAACAGTCAGTTCATGCATCAGGTGACAATTAAAAGGATGGTGGCAGTGGTCACCACCCATATCAGCTGACCTAGCAACATTGCAGTTGCAGCAGGCTGCCAGCAAGGGAAACTGACATTAATACATGCTGACCTGAAAGGAAAAAACTACATTTAAAACATAGTGGAACCAGAGCTGCCACAAATCAAAAAATGGATCATGACAGTACCCCCTTTCAATGAGGGGCCTCTGGACCCTTAACACCAGACCTCACCGGAAGCAACGTACAGCGAGTACGCCTCGATCCATATAGATTCACCAATCACCCCTAGAACTCCAGGTCCCAGATGTGTACTTTCACCTGATGTTTTTTGTGGACACCCACACGTACTTATTCACACACAGGTCTGGACCTACATGTTTATTTTAGCGCATGTGTTTGCCAAAGGATAGTGAACTTTGTGGAACCGACAGTAGAGGGGTCCCCCTGTGTCACCAAACCCATACCCTCACTGCATACAGAAAGAACCACCATCCTTCCCTAACCCCTCTACCTAAGAGGACTCTGAGACTCGGGGTTTATTTGTGGTGGGAGTTGAGTCTTGCCCCTACTCCCTGGCAGCCTCCCACTTTATAGAGAAAATAGATGATATCCAACAGGAAATCCGCTTCCAGACACTAAGTGCAGTGACTCCCATCCCTCCCTGCATTTCCCGTCTCACTCTCCACATTTGATCCCATCACAGAAGAAGTCGTCTCCAGGCTCCTCTCTTCTCGTCCAACTACATGCACAACCAACCCCATTCCCTCACATCTCCTCCAGTCTCTCTCCAGTCGTCACAACTCATATAAATACAATCTTTAATCTCTCCCTCTCCTCAGGCATCTTCCCATCCTCCTTCAAAAACTCTATCATTACTAAAGAAACCCTCTCTCAATCCATCCTGCACAAAAGACTACAGACCGGTCTCCAGCCTCCCCTTCATCTCTAAACTCTTGGAGCGCCTGGCCTACTCCCGCCTTACCCACTACCTGTCCATTCACTCTCTCCTTACCCACTACCTGTCCATTCACTCTCTCCTAGACCCTTCACAATCCAGCTTCCGCCCCCTACATTCGACAGAAACTGCACTCATCAAAGTGACCAATGACCTTCTGACAGCAAAGTGTAAAGGTGACCACTCTCTGCTTATTCTTCTGCACCTTTCTGCAGCTTTCGACACTGTTGACCACCCTCTCCTACTCTCTAGGCTCCAGTCACTTGGCATTAAGGACACTGCTCTCTCCTGGTTCTCCTCCTATCTTTCTGACCGCTCCTTTAGTGTTCTGTTCTCTGGCTCCACTTCATCTCCTCTTCCTCTCACTGTTGGGGTACCTCAGGGCTCCGTCCTTGGCCCCCCTTATCTTCCCCCTCTACACAGCCCCAATTGGAAAGACCATCAGCAGATTTGGCTTTCAGTACCATCTTTACGCTGATGACACACAACTATACACATCATCCCCTGACCTTCCGCTGTACTACAGAACGCCAGTGACTGTCCGCAGTCCGACATCATGTCCACCCTCTATCTGAAGCTCAACATCTCCAAAACTGAACTTCTGCTCCCACTGTCTATTAACCTCCCTAAATCTGACATTTCCCTCCAATACCCCTCCACAGAGAGAGAGAATTTTAGTCTTAGAAGAGGTCTCACATGTACCCATTCAGATGGAGACGTTTATTCTCAGCGAGGAAAGGCAAGTTTAGGACCTGGTATAAGTGAGATGCCGTAAAGTGGCTACCAGGTACACATAAAATTGACCATTTTTATGCGCTAAACGCTCTCATTTTTCATATTTCTAGTGCAGTAATGCAGTTAAATTTTCATGTTTGCATGTTTTAGCGCTGCAGTGTGCTGCTTTATTTACTTAACTATATACGAGTTGGCAACTTTAGGTTCAGCAGCTGTTCACACTTAGTCTATGTTTGGATGTGACGGTCAGGTTTTTGAAATTTATTCTTTAGCCTTCTGATCGAGCACTCCGCCTCCTAGCCACAGGTGTTTTAATTAAAAAAGTCACGTTTCGTATGACGCTTTAAACGCCATCTCTCAGCCAATGAAGGTGCACGCAGAGTGTGGGCAGAGTAATGACACAGGTCTCGGTCCCCACCATCTTAGAGAAGGGCATGACAGTGATTGGCTTGCTTTCTGCGGCGGCACAGGGGCTATAAAGGGGCGTGCATGCCGACCGCCATCTTACTTCTGCCGATCGTAGCATAGGGAGAGGTTGTCACAGCTTCATAAGAAGAAGGGATATAGTTAGGGAGGGAAGATTAACCCCGAAACTGCTTGTGCTGTAGCGATTTCCACTGTCCAACACCACCTTTTCTTTGCAGGGACAGTGGAATTTTTTTTTTTTGGGTGCATCAGCTCTGTAGCTTATTAGGCTGCATTCTAAGGCTCCCTGATGTCATGATCCAGTTCTGAGATTATGTTCAGCTCTCTTGTCTCTGGACTGGTCATGTGGGAGTTAATCCTCTCTGCCTCACTTTGAAGCTGGCTGAGCTATTTAAGTCCTCTGCAGCCTGTGGGCCAGTGTCAGCTATAGTTCATCCTGCACTGTTTGAGCTCCTGACCTGGATCCCTGTTCTAGTGTTCCTCTTTGCCTCTGTCTGCCTGCACCCGTATATTACTTGTTCTGACCTTTGCCCTGTACCCCAACTCCGTCTTACGTCTCACGTTTTGGTTACCACGTTTCCGGTAGGTTCTGACGTCTTGCTTGTCCCCGACGATTCTCTGCTCGCCCCTTCTGTACCGCGCAGCTATCTCCGTGTATGACCTTGGCTTGTTTCATGTCCCTTTCATTACCTGTGACACCTGTGTTGTTGTTCAGTGTTGCTGCGCTGTGTGTACAACCGCCTTTCCTTAACCAGCACCCCCTGGTGCAGGTTGCTCTATACTGCACTGCAGCAGCACATTACATTATAGCTGACCAGACATTTAAAGGGGATTTTGTCATTTTTTTTTCTCTGGTCATGGATCTGCTTTGCAACCTGGCAGATCAAGTGTCCAGTTTGACACAGATGGTGCGGGATTTTTTGGTGGAACATCGGGCCCTTGTCACGTCTCATACTCTCTTACAAAAAGAACTGACAGAGACGGTTCTGACCATGCAGGGAACAACCCCCCTTGCTGTTAGTCAACCTGGTGAGTCTGTAGATGTTGCTTTGCATTCTGCCGAACCCTTGGTTCAGCTTCCTGACACTTTTTTCTGGCGAAAAAGATAAATTTCACTTGTTCAGGGAAAGCTGTAAGTTATTGTTTTCCCTTAGACCTCGATCGTCTGGGAATGAGACTCCGCAGGTAGGGGTTATTATTTCCTTACTTAGACAGGGTCCCCAATCTTGGGCTTTCTCACTGCCCCTCACTGCTCCTGAACGCATGTCAGTAGATAGGTTCTTTGAGGCCCTAGGACTTATCTATGATGAACCGGACCGTGTCAGGTTGGCAGAGGACACTATTATGGGTCTGGTTCAGGGGGAGCGCTCAGCCGAGTGGTACAGTTCTGAGTTCTGCCGATGGTCCACTGAGGTGTCCTGGGATGATTCCGCGCTTAGATGTCTGTTCAGGAGTGGACTGGCGGATTACCTGAAAGACGCTTTGGCTTTCCATCCTCCTCCCAGCTCATTGGGGAAGACCATGACTCAGGCTATCCGCATGGATCGGAGGCTGAGGGAGAGAGGTATTGCACAGCGAAAGGGTCCATTTTTTTCCTGCTGGTCCTGTTTCATCCCCATCTGAACCTATGGAGGTGGGAGTTGCCAATCTCAACGAGAAGGAGAGGAGACGACGGTTTGAAGCAAGGTTGTGTTTCTACTGTGGAGATCCTGGACATTGGAAAAAAGACTGCTCCTCCTGTCCACCAACCTACAAGCAGCTGAGTCTGGGTGATTGTCATGGTAGTCACCCCGACTCTCAGGTACCTTTTTTGGCATTTTCAAAAATGTTGTTGGAAGTGGAACTTTGTTGTGGGAGTGGCTCCGTGTCCACTTCTGCCTTCGTGGATAGCGGGTCGTCCATGAACTTTATTAGCTCTGACTTGGTGTCCAGGTGTAAGTTAGGGACAGTTAGGCTGGAGACTCCTATTCATGTCGTTGCCATTGACAAAACACCACTGGCTAAGAATGTCATCAAAATGATTTCTGAAGAGTTTCTCCTTAAAGTGAGTGCTTTACACCAAGAACGTATATCATGTTTTGTTATGGACAATCTGCCTGCGGGACTGGTGTTGGGGCTTCCCTGGTTGCAATTACATAATCCTGTTATAAACTGGGAATCCCGCAACATTGTTAAATGGGGTCCAAATTGTTCTAAGAAATGTCTTCTGTATCTGTGTCATCCGTCAGTCTGGAGGGTATTCCGGAGTACCTGAAGGACTTTGAGGATGTGTTCTCCGAAAAGGAGGCTGAGGTTCTGCCACCACACCGCCTATTCGATTGTGCTGTTGATCTTGTTCCTGGTGCCAAATTGCCCAAAGCCCGTCTGTGCAATCTCTCCGCCCCTGAGCGGGCTGCCATGAAGGAGTATATCTCCGATAGTCTCCGCAAAGGGCACATTGGGCCATCTGTCTCTCCTGTGGCTGCGGGGTTCTTTTTCGTGAAGAAAAAGGATGGTGGTTTACGCCCATGCCTCGATTTTCGAGAACTTAATAAAATCACCATAAGAAATACTTATCCTCTCCCACTGATCCCCGATTTGTATAACCAATTGTTGGGGGCCAGGTGGTTCTCTAAGTTGGACCTCAGGTGGGCATACAATCTCATCCGTATGCGGGAGGGGGATGAGTGGAAAACTGCTTTTCTCACCTCTGAAGGTTTGTTTGAGAATTTGGTTATGCCCTTTGGCCTAACGCACCAGCTGTGTTTCAGAATTTCATGAATCATGTTTTCTCAGATTTTATTGGGCGTTTTATGGTAATTTATTTGGATGACATCCTTATATATTCTTCCGACAAACAGAGTCACATGGACCACCTCCGTGCAGTTCTTCTGAGGCTTAGGGAGAACTCACTATTTGCTAAACCAGAGAAATGTTCATTTTTTGCTCAGGAATTATCCTTTCTAGGGGTAATTTTGTCTGCTAAGGGCTTTCGTATGGACCCTAGGAAGGTACAGGCTATTGTGGATTGGGTGCAACCCAGAGATCTCAAGGGTCTTCAGCGTTTTCTGG
Source organism: Ranitomeya imitator (assembly GCF_032444005.1). Classification (NCBI taxonomy): domain Eukaryota; kingdom Metazoa; phylum Chordata; class Amphibia; order Anura; family Dendrobatidae; genus Ranitomeya; species Ranitomeya imitator. The sequence continues at coordinate 1,687,452 of NC_091288.1, forward strand.
GTTTTGCTAATTATTATAGAAAATTCATCAATGGGGTTTCTCAGGTGGTCAAACCCCTCACAGATTTAACTCGTAAGGGGGCAGATCTCAAAAACTGGTCAACTGCAGCTTTGGGGGAATTTTCTTCTTTGAAGAATTGTTTCATGACTGCTCCTGTACTGGTTAAACCAGATTTGTCTAAACCATTTATCGTAGAGGTGGATGCCTCGGAGGTGGGAGTAGGGGCTGTGTTATCCCAAGGGCCCACCACGTTGACTAACTTAAGACCTTGTGCCTTCTTTTCGAGAAAATTTTCCTCTGCTGAGAGGAATTATGATGTGGGTAATCGGGAGCTGTTGGCCATTAAATTAGCATTTGAAGAATGGAGGCATTTTTTGGAGGGGGCTGCCCATCATATTACTGTTATTACTGATCACAATAATCTGTCTTACATCGAATCTGCCAAACAGTTGACCCCGAGACAAGCTAGGTGGTCACTTTTCTTTTCCCGATTTCAGTTTTCCATTACTTTCAGACCAGGGTCCAAGAATGTGAAGGCTGATGCCTTATATCGTAGCTTGGACCCAGTTTCACAACCTGAACCTCCTTCCTCCATTCTTCAGCGTGGAGTGGTGGTGGCTGCGGTGTCATCAGTATTGGAGCGAGAGATTCGTGAAGCCCAATCTCTTGCTCCCTCGTCCGTACCCAATGATAAGCTCTTTGTACCTGTCCAGTATTGGTTAAGGGTGCTTCGGGAGTTCCATGACTCGGCTCTTAGTGGGCATCCTGGAATCTCAGCCACACGTAAAGCCATCACTAGGCTGTTTTGGTGGCCTTCGTTGGCTTCTGACGTCATTGGGTTTGTATCTTCCTGTGAAACTTGTGCTCTCGCTAAAACCTCCCGTAACCGGCCGTGGAATTGGTACCACTGCCAATTCCAGATAGACCGTGGACTCACCTGTCCATGGATTTTATCACTGATCTTCCCCACTCTCATGGCAAAACCGTTATCTGGGTAGTTGTTGATAGGTTCAGTAAGCAGGCACATTTTGTACCTTTAGCGGGTCTCCCTAATGCTGAGACACTATCAAAACTATTCATGGAGCATGTGGTCCGATTGCATGGTGTGCCTGTCAGTGTGGTGTCTGATAGAGGAGTGCAATTTGTGGCAAAATTTTGGAGGGCTTTTTGTAAAAGGCTGGGTATCAGTCTGTCCTTTTCTTCGGCCTACCATCCCGAGACCAACGGTCAGACTGAGAGGACCAATCAGTCTTTGGAGCAGATATTGCGATGTCTTGCTATGTCCAGACAGGATGATTGGTGCTCTGCGGTACCCATGGCGGAATTTGCTTTTAATAATCGTGTCAATCAGTCCACTGGTACGTCCCCGTTCTATTGTAACTATGGGTTTTACCCTCACTTTGGTGAGTTTTCCCGGCTGGATTCGGGGTTTCCAGGGGCTGATTCAGCCTTTCTGCTGTTAGGAGAGATCTGGAGGGAGGTTCAGAGGAACATTGGGGAGGCTCAGGGCAAGTATAAATTTTTTGCCGATAAACAACGTTCTGTGGGGCCGACTTACCAGCTGGGGGATAAGGTATGGTTATCTACTAAGAATATTAGATTGAGGATTCTCTCTGCTAAGCTGGGTCCCAAGTTTATTGGCCCTTATGAAATTTTGGAGGTGGTTAATCCTGTGTCTTTCTGTCTATGCTTGCCTCCGTCGTTGCGGATCCCCAATGTATTCCATAAGGCGCTTCTGAAGCCGTCAGTGCCTTCCTCGGGTGAGTCTCCCGCGCACCCTCCGCCTGTTGTGGTTGATGGCCAGACCGAATATGAGGTGGAACGGGTGGTGGATTCTCGTATGCTCCGCCGTTCACTGCAGTATTTGGTCCATTGGAGGCGTTACGGTCCTGAGGACCGGTCATGGGTGCCAGCGCGTTTGGTCCATGCAGATCGGCTGGTCCAGGCCTTTCATGCTCGTTATCCAGAGAAGCCTGGGGGTCCAGTGCCCCCCATTGAGAGGTTGGTACTGTCATGATCCAGTTCTGAGATTATGTTCAGCTGTCTTGTCTCTGGACTGGTCATGTGGGAGTTAATCCTCTCTGCCTCATTCTGGAGCTGGCTGAGCTATTTAAGTCCTCTGCAGCCTGTGGGCCAGTGTCAGCTATAGTTCATCCTGCACTGTTTGAGCTCCTGACCTGGATCCCTGTACTAGTGTTCCTCTTTGCCTCTGACTGCCTGCACCCGTATATTACTTGTTCTGACCTTTGGCCTGTACCCCAACTGCGTCTTACATCTCACGTTTTGGTTACCACGTTCCCAGTAGGTTCTGATGTCTTGCTTGTCCCCGACGATTCTCTGCTCGCCCCTTCTGTACCGCGTTGCTATCTCCGTGTATGACCTTGGCTTGTTTCATGTCCCTTTCATTACCTGTGACACCTGTGTTGTTGTTCAGTGTTGCTGCGCTGTGTGTGCAGCCTCTTTTCCTTATCCAGCACCCCCTGGTGGAGGTTGCTCTATACTGCACTGCAGCAGCACATGACACCTGATGGCTGCATTGCTGTTTGTACGCCGCTGTGCAAACCAACTGCTTTTTTAAAAGCAAAAATCCTGTTGCTCCTTTCTGCACAGGTATCTTGTTTCTTTGTCTACACTCTTGTGTGCAGCAGTCCTTTTTATTGCTGCCATACTTGTCCTGAGATCATTGTAGGGAGATTGAAATTGTACTACAGCCCTTGTATTTTTTTTATATATCTGCCAGCCACGTTCAGCCACTTACATTGTGTAGTGTAATACACAAGGCCTGTTTTTTTTTTTTGCTGCATTCTCTCCCCCAAAAAAGGGAGTTTTAAATTGCCAAAAAGGTTCTATACGTCAGTTCTGTTTGTCGTATATCTGCCAGCCACGTTCTGCCACTGACTTTGTGTAATGTAATACACTGGGCCTGTTTTTGGCTGCAGTATTCCCGCCCAAAAAAGGATATATAAATTCTCCAAAAATTCTTTTACCTTGTTTAACAGTACCATATAACGGTTGTTATTTTGGTAACATTTCCCCAAAAATGAAGAAGTCTGGTGGAAGAGGCCGTGGGTGGTCGTTACCAGCTGGTACTGATGGTGGTGGAGCATCTGGTGGTACTGGGAAAAGCAATATAGCACCTAAGGTTGGAGGTGTTGAGCCAGCGTCATCGTCTGGCTACACAAGGCCTTGAAGGCTCCCTTATCTGGGAGTAGGAAAACCGCTTTTAAAGCCGAAGCAGCAGGAACAAGTTTTGTCTTTCCTTGCTGACTCAGCCTCTAGCTCTTTCGCCTCCTCTTCAGAAGGTTCGAAATCTAAAACCAGCGAGTCGTCAGTGGATGCTCCTGGTCCAGAAAAAGTAGCTTCCTTGTGTCCTTCTCCCAAAACAAAAGTGAAGGATGCGTCGGGCAACACAACACTTTACTCCATGGAGCTCTTTACACATACCGTGCCTGGGTTACAACGGGAAATTGTTAAAAGCCCATTACAGGAAGAATCGGACATGGAGTGCACTGATGCACAGCCACAGCTAGATTATTATGCTGTTCCATTGACTCAGATCACTACATTGCCCTCACTGTGTACTGATCCAGAATCTGACCCTGATGAGATTGTGGTGCCCTGTCTCGAACGCTATAGCACCTTACACTGTGACACAGAGGAAGGTGCACATGACATTGAAGAGGAGGTGATAGATGACCCAGATTGGCAGCCATTGGGGGAAGAGGGTGCCGCTGCCAGTAGCTCTGAAGCGGAGGATGATCCGCAGCAGCCATCTACATCGCAAAAGCTGTCATCTGGCAGGCCCGCATCAGGCCCAAAACGTGTGTCAAAAACCACAACAGGTGTAGGACAGCGTGGCCATCCGGTGACAGTAGCACAGCGTGCAAAGCCTGAAAAGGTATTTAGTAGGAAGAGTGCAGTGTGGGAATTGGTTAACTTTGCACTGATCATTCGGATCTTGGTTATCTGTAAGAAATGCTCCAAGACCTTTAGCAGAGGGAAGAATCTTCAAAATTTAACTACAACGTGCATGCGTAGACATCTAACCAGCAGGCACTTAGAAGCCTGGACTAACTACCAAACGTCCCGTACCGTTGGTCCACCTGCTCATATTGAAGCTAGTCAGCAACGCAACATTGCTTTCCTCACTGTAAGCCCACCGGTTATGACCCCACCAGTAGCAAATGTGGAGGTATTGTCGCAAGGCCAAAGCAGCCAGGGAATCACAAGGTTCTTGGTAGGAAACACTGTATGTAGGCCAACATCAAGAATACCATCACCAACCCTCTCTCAATCTGCCATGTCCACCGGCACCCCCGCTAGTTCCACCATATGCAGCTCTCCAGTCCAGCTCAGCCTACAGGAGGCTCTCGATAGGAAAAGAAAGTACTCTTCCTCTCATCCGCGTACACCGGGTTTGAACGCCCACATTGCTCGACTAATCTCGTTAGAGATGATGCCATATCGGTTGGTTGAAAGAGAAGCTTTCAAAGCCCTGATGGCCCACGCAGTACCACGCTATGACCTACCCAGTTGACACTTCTTTGCGAGAAAAGCCATCCCAGCCCTCCACCAGCATGTCAAAGAATGCATTGTCCATGCACTGAGGCAATCGGTCAGTAGAAAGGTGCACCTCACAACATATGCATGGACCAGTAGGCATGGGCAGGGATATTACGTGTCCATCACGGCGCACTGGGTTAATGTGGTGGATGCAGGGTTCACAAGGGACAGCCATAGTGGCACAGTGATTTTGCAATGACCGCTGACACGACAGGTACTGCTGCATCGATTCAAAGTGACAGGAGACAGCATTTGTCCAGTATGGTTACAAACTGTTTTTCCTCCCTTATCGATGTTCTCCCTCACAGGTCATTCCCCTTTGATTACTGGGCATCTAAAATAGACACCTGGCCTGAATTGGCAGAATATGCATTACAGGAGCTTGCTTGCCCAGCTGCTAGTGTGCCACCAGTTTATTTATGAACAATTCCTTGGCTGACATTTAGCCCACTTTAGTATTTTGGCCTAATAACTGTGTCATCCACTTATAACAGTTGTCCTCCACTGAACAAACCTATGCCACCTGAGCAATCCTGTTATGAATTGTGAACTGCATGTAGCCTACTTACTTATTTGTGCCTAGTAACTGTGTCACCCTCTCATAACAGTTGTCCTCCCCCCCCCGAAACAAGCTAGGCCACCTGGTTATTCCTGCTAGCAGTTTTGAACTGCATGATCCACCCTGTTTTATTTTAGGCCTCTGTCTCTGTCTGTGCCACACATTACAACTGTCCTCCGCTGAACAAAGCTATGCCACCTGTGTTCTACTCAAACAAATTTTGAACTGACATTAGCCTACTTTTTATATTTTTGAGCCTCTGTCTGTCTGAGCCACTTATTACAGTTGTCCTCCGCTGAACCAAGCTATGCCGCCTGTGTACTCCTGTTACCAATTTAGAACAGCATTTAGCCTACTTATATGGGCCTAGTAACTGTGTCAGACTCTCACAACAGTTGTCCTGCACCGTTGAACCCAGCAATGCCACCTCTGTACTCCTCTTACCAATTGTGAACTGAATATAGCCTTCTTTTTTATTTTAGGCCTACTCTGTCTGTCTGTGACACTTATTACAGTTGTCCTCCGCTGAATAAAGCTATGCCGCCTGTGTACTCCTCTTACCAATTTTGAACTGCAATTAGCCACCTTTTTTAATTGTGGGCCTACTCTGTCTGAGCCACTTATTACAGTTATCCTCCGCTGAATAAAGCTATGCCGCCTGTGTACTCCTCTTACCAATTTTGAACTGCAATTAGCCACCTTTTTTAATTGTGGGCCTACTCTGTCTGAGCCACTTATTACAGTTGTCCTCCGCTGAACAAAGCTATGCCGCCTGTGTACTCCACTTACCAATTTTGAACTGCATTTTGCCTACTTACTTATTTAGGCCTACTAACTATGTCTGCCTCCCATTACAGTTGTCCTCCACTGGACAAAGCTGAGCCTCAATTTTCATCCGGAGTCAGATATTAAACTGCATTTGGCCTACTTCTTTGGTTGTGCCTACAAATGGTGTGTGCCGCAGCTTGGTGTTCTCCACTGAACAAATCTGAGCTTCAATTTTCAGGCTTTCAGCCTATATCAAATATTAAACTGCATTTGGCCTACTTGTTTGGTTGGGCCTACTAACGGTGTCTGCCGCTGCTTGTTGTTCTCCTCTACTGAACAAAGCTGAGCTTCAATTTTCAGGCTTTCAGCCAATATCAAATATTAAACTGCATTTGACCTACTTGTTTGGTTGGGCCTACCAACGGTGTCTGCCACTGCTTGTTCTCCTCCACTGAACAAAGCTGAACTTCAATTTTCAGGCTTTCAGCCAATATCAAATATTACACTGCATTTGGCCTACTTGTTTGGTTGGGCCTACTAACGGTGTCTGCCGCTGCTTGTTGTTCTCCTCCACAGAACAAAGCTGAGCTTCAATTTTCAGGCTTTCAGCCTATATCAAATATTAAACTGCATCTGGCCTACTTGTTTGGCTGGGCCTACTAACGGTGTCTGCCGCTGCTTGTTGTTCTCCTTCACTGAACAAAGCTGAGCTTCAATTTTCAGGCTTTCAGCTTTTTATCAAATATTAAACTGCATTTAGCCTTTAGTGTATTTGACGCCCCCGCCATCAAACACACCGCCGTACTTTGAGGGGCCCTGTGCCAGAGCCAATGCGAACAAGTGGGCCCCCCTGCTTGCTCAGGATCACAGCACTTGCAAAGTTGAAATACTTACCTCTCCCTGCTTCACCGCCGTGACGTAGTCTGCGTTTCCCGGGCACACGAAAAACTTGAGCCAGCCATACCCCCAACAACTTTAGCCAAATGACCACCAATTTTCAATGCCTAACTATTATTATAAAGTAAAGATTGACAAGCTTCAGTAATTCGAATTGATGTTTTTGGCATTAAAATGGGCACTGTATGTGTTTTCCTGTCCTCCACTCACTGCCGACTTTGATTCCCCATTGACTTGCATTGGGTTTCGTGTTTCGGTCGATCCACGACTTTTTTTTTTTTTACTTCGCGAAACCCGACTCGATCCTAAAAAAGTTAAAGTCGCTCAACTCTACTTATGACTGTTGTGTTTGAAACTGTTAAACTGTAAAGCGCTGCGGAATATATTGGCGCTATATAAATAAAGATTATTATTATTATTAGCTGCCCCCACCAGAAAAAAAGAAGGGGTAGGTTAGAGGCAGATGGTTGAAATTGTAGCTCCCAGGCAGCCGTCCTTACATGACTGGTCCCACCTGAATACTTCCCTGAACGGCCAATTTATGACTGGGTTGCGTCTCTTCAGCCAGGGGAAGCGTAGGACGATGGGAGTTGGCATACCCTTCAAGACGTAGCACGACAGGGACTCCTGAAGAAGACCCTATATGCTGGTTAATAATAGCTACAACTTGGGTCACACTTTTTTGTAGCTGTCTGCGTTTTGACCCAAAGTCAGATATGCTAGATCACCAGTGAGGCAAAATTAGGAGGTTAAGCCCTAATTGACAAGTGCCCTTGGAGAAAAGGAAATGCACACAGGTTGTGAGCAAGTTACTTTATCTGATATAATGATACACTAGGCAGTATTTTATACCATTTACAGCAATGTAGCTCATGTAGCTTCCCCCCCCCCCCCCCCGTTATCCAGGGTCAAGCTTTATTTACCATGTACCCAGAACATGTTGCTGACTATGGAAAAGACATAAGTAGTATAAAATCCTTGAATCGGAGACTACAACACTACTGCATCATAAGAACGAATTCTAGTAATTTAAGGCAAAACATTAACCCTTCTATATGAAGTTCCCCCTTTTGTAAATTGTATTACCTCTGCCACAGGGTCAGGTGATGTCCACAAAGGAGCTACTGTCTCATGGGTCTAGTACCCATAAGGGGGCTTCCTACCTGCTTTGCCCATCCACCCTCAGTGTGGACACTTGCTTCCCCCATCAGCAGTGGTTTTCTGGGGTCTATGATACACGATAGAAGGTTCAGCCTTAGATTCTTTTTTCACCCATACATTATTCAATAGCTTAGGTAATACATATATCAGCACTTTTTTGGCTACATAAAGCAATCAACAAAACAATAAAATCTGCATGCAAGTACATACAATACCAGAGATCCATCCTGCTAGGCGACTAATCAGTTAGTGGGATTTAAAAAGGAGTCTCTGTATTGTATTAGTCTCATTGAGAACCTCAAGGGACCTGGAAAATCAGAGTCCAGGTCTCATTGTGCATGCAGTGTGGTGTTATTACCTTCCTTGGCTCCAGGGGTAAGGCTAAGTACGGCATAGTCAATGCAGATACTGGGCTGTGTATACAGATCCAACAGTCTTTTAGTTTTTGTCCTTCCATGTCCTTTATAAGAAGAGCATGATGCAAAAAAAAATTTGTTTTCCCAGTCAACATTTAAAAGTTTATCTAGTGCCTCTGTAGAGTGCAATAATCCTGTCACTGCCAGCAAGGTGATTATGAGAACAGTCATTCTGCTCGTGAGGGGTGACCTTTTTACAGTGACTGGCATGGATCCAGGTGGGCTTTCCCTCAAGCTTCACTGAGGTGGATATGGTCAGCCGGACTTGGAATGGGCCGTCAGACTGTGGATCTGGGCTCCTCACGTGTCTGTGTATGACCACCAATCACTTGGATTCAGCTGATGCACGTCTGTGTATGACCACCAATCACTTGGATTCAGCTGATGCACGTCTGTGTATGACCACCAATCACTTGGATTCAGCTGATGCACGTCTGTGTATGACCACCAATCACCTGGATTCAGCTGATGTACGTCTGTGTATGACCACCAATCACCTGGATTCAGCTGATGTACGTCTGTGTATGACCACCAATCACCTGGATTCAGCTGATGTACGTCTGTGTATGACCACCAATCACCTGGATTCAGCTGATGTACGTCTGTGTATGACCCAATCACCTGGATTCAGCTGATTGACGTCTGCACTGGCAGTAGGATCTGGAATGGATGCAAACACATGTTTATGCACCACATTAAGTCTTTTCTGCAGGGCCCGGACATAGGCTGTAATAGCACCATGTTGGATTTGTAGGACCCATGGGAAGTACAGACCAGTCTCTGGCAAACTACCAAACAGGACTTCAAAAGGAGACAAGCCTGTCTTTCTATTTAGAGTGTGTCTGACTGAAAAGAGGCAAGAAACAAGCACTCTACCCCGCTCTTTCATGTTTCTATCACGGCCTTTGGAAATTTTTAGTTTGTGTCGTTTTAGCATTTGCACATTTTACCGGATAGGCTTCCGGCCAACCAGAGAAGAGATCTACACATACTAGGACATTTTCACACACTCCTACCTTGGGTAGCTGTATGTAGTCAGTCTGCAGTCTCTGAAACGGGTAGAGAGGCCTGAATGTCGCTTTCTTAGGGACTGTCACGATATGGTATGAAATATCATAAGTAGTTCTCTTGCTAGCCTGCATGGGCTAAGCCCCCCTTCTTGGAGTAACAGTTTGTAGCTGCAAATTCCTGGCTTTCCTTCTCTGAGAGTATGGGGAAAGAGAGGTTTTATTGCCGCATGGAATTTACAACTGGCATTTCCTGTGTAAGCTCTTGTTCAGCTATAAGGGAAGTAGAAACTTCAAGAATCCATGAGAGATTCTTTGTTTAGTTTTTGTTAGATATTAGGCAAACGATTTAAGCTAGGAACATGAAAATATATATTCGTAGTCTCACTCGGTGTATCTACACATCCCATGAAACTCCGGTTTCTAACTCCATCTGGTAAAGAAGTAGGGTTTTCTCTGGAAAAATGTATCCCAGATAGGACATATTTGATCTCATTAGAATGCTCACGTTAATCCGAGATGAATTATGAGTATGTTAGGACTCTGACATGTTTTGTAGTGAAGTTATAGAAATCAGAGGAAATAGTTTAAAGTTTACTCAGAATGTAGAGAGAGGAGGGTCTGCATAAGCCAGCCCTTCTGTGATGTCAAAGCCTTAAGGTATTAAGTTTGTGGCAGGAGCCCCAGCTCACTCTCTTCTGCTGATTTCTCCTTCTGGACTGCTTGTCTTCTGAAGCCAGCAGCACGTCCAAATGAGCTGGGACATATGGAAAAACTCCACTAGCCTGGATGCCTGTCATGCTTTAAACATGTGAGTGTTGCTTTTCTCATTTATTCCCTTTATGTTATAATTACCCATGTACATATTTGCAATTGTCTCATTTGTAACTTCTTTATAAAATATTTTTGATAACGCACTGCCTAATTTTTAATGGGATATACTATTATATGTTAGTTCTTCTCCATGCTCTAAAAACCGTACCCTAAGTCTTCTGAAGGGAAATACGCTACTGTTACTGTTGTGTTGGGTTAGCTTCGGACCCTTTGAATCGAAGCTGGTGGCAGCGAAAGTGCGCTGACTGTTGGATTATGCTGAAGCAACTGCGGGTTTGATAATTATTGTTCCTGCCTGAGTGGGAGTAGTTTACTGCGTCGCTGCAGCGTGCCCAATAGCCAGTACATAGCAGGCAGCCTTCCTGGCGACTAATTACCCAGGGTGCAGTACCTCATCTGACCTGAAAGTAAGGGGGCGCCAGAGAGCTGCAAGTGTTAAGTGGAACTGTAAGCGGGATATATATAAATCCCTGCAGTTCATGGTATATAGAAAAGCAGTGGGATACCTAGAATAAGCCCCTGCTGTAAACTAAGAGGTCAATAGCCTTGTGTGTGGTTTTTCATCACATCGTGGAGTGGAGGGATAACTAAGATAAGCCCCCCTGCACATGTGATAGCCGTCTGTTGGCCTGAAGTCCCCTCAATCCGTGACGTAGGGGTGACGGTCACGGTGGGAATCCTGACCCAGTGTTGACAGCGGTCAGGGGAATCGTGACAGGGACTTTTACTGTTTTTCCTGGGTTGTGCTGTGCACAGATGAGGCATGACTGTACGAGTTTCACACCTGCGTAATTGAAACCAGGAGCGATCCAGAAGGCATCTACCATGGACGCATGTGACAATTTGAGGTGTGAGTGGGGCCATGTGTTGCTTGCGCCATGATTGGGAACAAGGACCTTGGTATATACGATTTATCCTTATTCTTCCGTACTCCTGAGTTCAGCTCAGCTCCCATTCTCTCCCAGTGTTCCTTCTCTGTTTGGGCAGCTGGAGGGAATTCAGGACATCTAGGCTCAGTGTGGCTGGAATACGCTGACTCCTCGCCACCGTCCACTGCTCCCTAGGTCGCCTTGCTGCTACTTTAGTAGCCTCATCCGCCCTTATGTTGCCCTCTACCTCCACGGAGTCACCGTTCGTGTGTGCTTTTACCTTGCCAACCTGGACTGGTAACATCAATGCCTCCATTAATTGTTTCACCACCTCTGCATTTTTAATGGGCTTACCGGCTGATGTAAGAAAAGCTAGGGCCATAATCATGGGATATTCCCCATGCATAATTCGAATCTGTGTAAGGCTACGGTCACGCTATCAGTATTTGGTCAGTATTTTACATCATTATTTGTAAGCTAAAAACAGAGGAAAAGTATAATAGAAACATATGCACCACTTCTGCATTTATCACCCACTCCGGGTTTTGACTTACAAATACTGATATAAAATACTGACCAAATACTGCTCTTGGTTCCCCGTGTCGACCTGGCTGAGCACAGCACCGAACCAAACTTGCTGGCGTCGGTCTGTACCAGGAACGGTCTACTGGTTTTAACACGGGAGAGTTGCACAGGGCTGTTTTCAAAGCCTGGAAGGCCACCTCACAGCCGTCTGTCCAGTCAACTGTTTGGGGTAGCTTCTTCCTGGTGAGGTTTGTCAAGGGTTTTGCCAGGCTACTAAAGTTCTGTATGAAGCGCTTATAGTACCCTGCAGTGCCCAGGAAGGACATCACCTGTTTCTTGGTCCTGGGGGTGGGCCAGAACGCGATCGCGTCCACTTTCCCAGGCTCTGGCCTCATGGAGCCCCCACCTACCCAGTGCCCCAGGTAGTGGACTTCTCTCATGCCCATCTGGTACTTTCCCGATGATCAGACCTGCTTGGTGAATTCACTGGAGCACCTCCAGGAGATACTGCAGGTGTTCCAACCAGGAGAGACTGAAGATGATAATGTCATCCAGGTTCATGTACTCCTCCAGTCCCTGAAGCAGGTGGTTAAACATCCGCTGGAAAGTGACAGGGGCATTCTTCATGCCGAAGGGCATGACCATGGACTCGTACAGTCCGAAGGGGGTGATAAAGGTGGACTTCTCCTGCGCCTCGGGGCTCAGGGGAATCTGCCAGTATCCCCGACTCAAATCCATTATGGATAAATATTTTGCGCCAGCTAAGCGCTCAAGCAGCTTCTCGATGCTCGGCATTGGGTGCACGTCCGAAGCTGTGATGGCATTCAGCCCCCTGTCTGTTGGTTAACACAGCCTGAAAGGGTTCCAGCCTGGTTCGTAGCTGCGACCAATGGGGTTCAATAAGCAAGGCGCTTTCCTCCACGTCCTCGATGGACCCAACAGCCTTGGCTTAGGCCAGCATGTCCAAGAGGGCGTCTTCCTCCCCGTCTTCGGGCAAGTTGCAAACCAGTAGGACACAGGCTTCATGTTCGTGATGAGACTTCATCATAATGACATGAAAGGCCTTTTGCCTACCCCGAGCGTGGTCAAGCATGACCACGTAGGTGACTGGGTTGAGCTGTTGGTGGACAACGTACGGGCCTTCCCAGGCTGCCTGAAGCTTATTCTTCAATACAGGGACCAGCACCCCCACCTTTTGACCCACCTGGTAGGTCTGCTCATAGGCGTTCTAGTCGCACCAGTGCTTCTGATCAGCCTGGGCCTGAGCCATGTTGTCATGCACCAACTGCGTCAATGTCTGCATTTTGTCATGGAAGCGCATTACATACTCCACAATTAGTGTTGAGCATTCCGATACCGCAAGTATCGGGTATTGGCCGATACTTGCGGTATCGGAATTCCGATACCGAGTTCCGATACTTTTGTGGTATCGGGAATCGGTATCTGATCCATATTAATGTGTAAAATAAAGAATTAAAATAAAAAATATTGATATACTCACCTCTCCGGAGGCCCCTGGACATCACCGCTGGTAACCGGCAGCCTTCTTTGCTTAAAATGAGCGCGTTTAGAGCCTTCCATGATGTCACGGCTTCTGATTGGTCGCGTGCCGCTCATGTGACCACCATGCGACCAATCACAAGCCGCGACGTCATTCTCAGGCCCTAAACTCCTCATTCTAGGAATTTAGGACCTGAGAATGACGTCGCGGCTTGTGATTGGTCGCGTGGCGGTCACATGAGCGGCACGTGACCAATCAGAAGCCGTGACGTCATGGAAGGCCCTAAACGCGCTCATTTTAAGCAAAGAAGGTAATTCTTTATTTTACACATTAATATGGATCCCAGGGCCTGAAGGAGAGTTTCCTCTCCTTCAGACCCTGGGAACCATCAGGATACCTTCCGATACTTGGTGTCCCATTGACTTGTATTGGTATCGGGTATCGGTATCGGTGATATCCGATACTTTTCGGGTATCGGCCGATACTATCCGATACCGATACTTTCAAGTATCGGACGGTATCGCTCAACACTATCCACAATGGACACTTCAGAATGGTTCGGCTCCTCTTCCCAGCATTCCCTTACCAACCCAAGGGGTCCCTGGACTCGTCTGCCGTGCAGGAGCTTGAAGGGGGAGAACCCCATTGAGGCCTATGGAACCTCTCGGTAAATGAATAGCAGGTGTGGGAGGTACCGCTCAAAATCACGCCCTTGGGTCTTAACCAGCATGCGTAGTATCTGAGGATACAGTTGAAGCGCTGGTTTGGGGGTGATATGCGCTCGAAAGCAGAATTGGGTCCCTTAATCGGTAAGCATCTCCCAGGAAATCCTACCCGTGAAAAGATTGCGAACAGTGCATCTGCCACCTTATCCACCCTAGTTGAGGACAGAGCCACTGCCTTTGGGTACTGGGTAGCGTAGTCTACCACAGTGAGAGGATGTTTTGCTTTCCAGAGCTGCTGGGGATTGCCAGCGGGCCCACAATGTCCACCGCGATCCTCTGGAAAGGCTCCTCTATCACTGGCAAAGGGATCAGGGGAGCCTTAAGAGCAGGCCCCGCCTTCCCCACTCTTTGACAGGTGACACAGGAGCGGCAGTAGTTTGTCACATCTGTCCCCATCTTGGGCCAATAGAAGTGTTGAGACAGCCGGGCCTTAGTTTTGCTGATCCCCAAGTGTCCAGCGAGTGGTATCTCATGGGCAGTCCGCAACAACTCACTCCTGAATTGGTATGGGATGACCAGCTGTCTTTCTCTTAACCACACCTTTCGGGATTGACCGGTAACTGTCTCCCTGTATAACCTTCCTCGTTCGCAGGACACCTTCTCCTTATCAGTCACTGAGGTGGGCATCTCGGCGAGGTGTCTCAAGTTGTCCAGGCTCGCATCTGAGCGTAGATCAGCCTGGAACTCCTGGCTGGAGGCAACCAGAAGCGACATCAGGGTCCCTTCCCCACAGGAACCCTCTGGGACCTGCTCTGGGTCCATTTCCGGTTCAGTCACCCCTGTGACTGAGGAGGGTCCAGAAGGCAGAACGTTATCTGCATTCCAGGCACTCTGGCTGCAGGTGACATCAGCTATGTAGGCTGTCTCCCCGGAGATTTCCACAGACCCATCAGCCAGCGCTGCTATGTGTACTACCTCCCCATCCACCCCCAACACCACAGGAGCAGTGCTACTTATGGGGCAGTTACCTTCCTCTGTGGCACTGGTCAGTTGCACAGCATCACCTTCCTCATGGTTCCCATGCATCTCCCCATTTACTTTAGCACCATCGGTTGCTCCTGTTAGGAGTTCCTCAGCCATTCCACCACACAGAGTGACGTGGCTGAGCACTCCTGCACCTGTAGACACATCATCCTTAGGAAATAAATGGTTAGCAGGTAAAACATGAACATTTTCATCCTCATCATCATCAGTACGAGATAAAGCATTATCTGGTATATCACTCCCGGGGACGCATGCATTTCCCTGTCATTATTATCCGCATTAGCATCGCCCTTAGCATCAGATTGGGTAGGGGAATCAGGGACATAATATGCAAGCATTCTCCCCAAATGAGTCCCCAATAAAACATCAGTGGGCAAGTTATCGGACAACCCCACCTTCTTCACCCTGCTTCCGGCACCCCAATCTATATACACCCAGGCCATCGGCAAGAGACAACGGATGCCCCCAATCCCTGTGACAGTCAGGGTTTTCCCTTGAATAATCTATTCAGGGCTGCCAGTTCAGGTCAGTTGAGAGTTCATTCGGCCCCGGTGTCCTTGAGGCCTCTAGCGACATGGCCCCCAATGGTGACATGCTGCACGTTGTCATAGACCCTCCCAACTGCCCACCCACCAAAAGAACAGCTGCATTAGGCCCTGGTGCCTTGGCTGGGGGTTCTTCTGCTTCTCCTAACACATGGTGCTAGAAACACTTGTGGAGATCGGTGGTAGAACTAGTGCTGGCAATGGGGACAGGGCCTCCGGTGAGTCGGTTAGCAGGGGTTTCTTTGGGTTGGTTGACGGATTACCCCTTCTCCAGCTGGCAGACTGGCTTCTGCACTTCCAGTTTACGGTTGGCCTCATAGGTGTCGGCAATCTGCGCTGCTTTAGCCACGTCTTTGTGCTCTCGGTCCATCACGAACTGTCACACCTCAGCTGGGCAAAAAATGTAGAATCTGGTCTTTGATCATCAGGTCTCGCAGCTGTGCAAAGGTGGTCACTGACAGTCCTTGGGTCCACTGGTCAAAGTGGGTCCGCTTCCATGCGCCACATCGCTGTAACTGTCATGTGGGTCACGTTTGAGGTTTCTATGGTAAACCTCAGGTATAAGCTGGTGCTTTGTTTTCAGGGCCTGCTTGATGGCCTCATAGTCTCCATCTTGGTCTGGCGGGAGAGAAGCAAATGCCTCCAGAGCTTTGCCTTTGAGCCTTGGGGTTAGGTATCAGGCCCATTTGGTTCCAGGCAGCCAGTGCTGTCTGCAGGCTTTCTCAAATGCCCACAGAAAGGTGTTCAAGTCCCCATCCTTTTCCATCACAGGAAAGTGCTCTGGCCAGGGTTTAAGGGACGGAGCATTGTTGGAATCACTGTTCCACGTGGTAGATGGTACTGCCTCGAGTTGGGCCATCCACAGTTCATGGTCCCTCTAAGCTTGGTCCTCGGTGGTTCGGGCCTGCCACTCAGCTTGGGCCCTGGCAGCTTGGGCCTCCCGCTTAGCTTGGCGCTCAGCTCTCTGCCTCCCACTGGGCTCTTCCCGCCTCCCGCTGGGCTCTCCACTTGGTATTGCTGGATCAGCTTCAGACATCCGTCACGGTCGTCGGCAGGGAGTTGTTCCAAGGCCACCTGCAGGTGGGGGTCCAATATGCCCTGGTTGCAAGTAGGGCCAGCATTCAGTGGTTGGACCTCTGCAGGAGCACCATTTGCGCTTGGGCCGGCTTCTGCATCCGCTGGGCTCTGAGTGATTTCCCGTTGCACCAGAGCCACGACCAGTTGGCTTTTGTTTTTTGCCTTGGCGTCAATCTGTGTCAACCCGCAAAGGGCAATAAGAGTGTCCTTGTTCTGCTGGGTGTACCAGCCTTCTCCTTTTGTGGCCATCATTGCCAAATAAAAAATAGGGTAGAAAAACAAAGAGAAAGGGAGGAGGTAATCGAAAGTACACACGGTATTGTCTCATATTGACTAGTAAACACTGAGTTTGTTCTCCAAAACTTTTGCACAGAGTCCCCGCAAGAACCATGCGGGTTTATAGTGAGAGGAATGATTGCTCAAACCAGATCACTAATGCTCCATTATACCACCGCTCTGCTGTAAGAGGGTGGTGCTGTCATGGACAGTAAGGAACATGCTGTCACTTTAAGAGGCTGCACCCCCTTGTCTGGCATGATGGGATGTTCTGCTTCTCCCCTGCAATAATCGTTGGAATGAACTGGTCTGTGCAGCATGCAGGTGTGGAGCTGGAGCAGCGTGTGTGAGCTGAGGCTGCTGCAGAGAGGACTTTTTGTGCTGATAGCTGAAAGAGAGAAGAACTGTGTCCTGATATACAGTCCTTGCCTAAAGTATTGACACCCCTGCAATTCTGTCAGATAATACTCATTTTCTTCCTGAAAATGATTGCAAACACAAATTCTTTGGTATTATTATCTTCATTTAATTTGTTTTAAATGAAAAAACACGAAAGAGCATGAAGCAAAAAGCAAAACATTGATCATTTCACACAAAACTCCAAAAATGGGCCAGACAAAAGTATTGGCACCCTAATACTTAGTTGCACAACATTTAGCCAAAATAACTGCGACCAACCGCTTCCGGTAACCATCAATGAGTTTCTTACAATGCTCTGCTGGAATTTTAGACCATTCTTCTTTGGCAAACTGCTCCAGAACCCTGATATTTGAAGGGGGCCTTCGCCAAACTGCCATTTTTAGATCTCTCCACAGGTGTTCTATGGGATTCAGGTCTGGACTCATTGCTGGCCACCTTAGAAGTCTCCAGTGCTTTCTCTCAAACCATTTTCTAGTGCTTTTTGAAGTGTGTTTTGGGTCATTGTCCTGCTGGAAGACCCATGACCTCTGAGGGAGACCCAGCTTTCTCACACTGGGCCCTACATTATGCTGCAAAATTTGTTGGTAGTCTTCAGATTTCATAATGCCATACACACGGTCAAGCAGTCCAGTACCAGAGGCAGCAAAGCAACCCCAAAACATCAGGTTACCTCCGCCATGTTTGACTGTAGGGACCGTGTTCTTTTCTTTGAATGCCTCTTTTTTTCTCCTGTAAACTCTATGTTGATGCCTTTGCCCAAAAAGCTCTACTTTTGTTTCATCTGACCAGAGAACATTCTTCCAAAACATTTTAGGCTTTTTCAGGTAAGTTTTGAAAAACTCCAGCCTGGCTTTTTTATGTCTCGGGGTAAGAAGTGGGGTCTTCCTGGGTCTCCTACCATACAGTCCCTTTTCATTCAGACGCCGACGGATAGTACCGGTTGACACTGTTGTACCCTCGGACTGCAGGGCAGCTTGAACTTGTTTGGATGTTAGTCGAGGTTCTTTATCCAACATCCGCACAATCTTGCGTTGAAATCTCTTGTCAATTTTTCTTTTCCATCCACATCTAGGGAGGTTAGCCACAGTGCCATGGGCTTTACACTTCTTGATGACACTGCGCACGGTAGACACAAGAACATTCAGGTCTTTGGAGATGGACTTGTAGCCTTGAGATTGCTCATGCTTCCTCACAATTTGGGTCCTCAAGTCCTCAGACAGTTCTTTGGTCTTCTTTCTTTTCTCCATGCTCAATGTGGTACACACAAGAACACAGGACAGAGGTTGAGTCAGCTTTAATCCATGTCAACTGGCTGCAAGTGTGATTTAGTTATTGCCAACACCTGTTGGGTGCCACAGGTAAGTTACAGGTGCTGTTAATTACACTAATTAGAGAAGCATCACATGATTTTTCGAACAGTGCCAATACTTTTGTCCACCCCCTTTTTTATGTTTGGTGTGGAATTATATCCAATTTAGTTTATGTCATCTTATCTCATGGCCGACCGTGTGCTGTGGAGGAGGGGATACATCTAGATGCATAGCACACATCTGTATATCAGTTAGATCCCAGACAAAGATATGTGAAGACTGCTGCTTCACTACTTATTTCCTAACCTACAACCAAGACACTCCTCCTGTGGTGACCTCACTTAGAGGCTGAAACCTCCCCTTTACTTAGCATTATGAAAACCCATGATACCACATATCTTGGAATAGGAACTCCGTAGAAAGACGACACCCGTGTCGACAGCGTGCCATAGGGATTCGTTTAAGTATAGACATGGGGTAGCTGGGTGACCCAGTTCCTTAGTAATCCATTTCTAAATTGTGCTGGTTGTGGAACCTAGAAAACTCACTGCCTGATAGTTCTACCGAAGCCCTTGTCAAAAATGTATTTGTCCTACTTTTATCATTAATCGGTGCTACGATATTTACATTTGCAAAGACAAAGAAACCTGTTTTTTTTCCCCATGTGCTTCTACTTGTACTTTCAGTTTGAAGCCACATAAATTCTTGAGGGAGGGGGTAAATGAGGGGTTTAGGGTTACATACATGTTATGAACAGGTAATTCAGAACCACAATGGACATTGAAGTACAGAGCACACAAAGTGACCTGACAATAACCAAAAACAAAGGACGAGCTCTGAGACGTGGGAACTCTGCTGACCGCAATCCCTAATCCTAACACACCACACTAGAGGTAGCCGTGGATTGCGCCTAACGCTCCCTATGCAACTCGGCACAGCCTGAGAAACTAACTAGCCCTGAAGATAGAAAAATAGCCTACCTTGCCTCAGAGAAATTCCCCAAAGGAAAAGGCAGCCCCCCACATACAGTGGGGCAAAAAAGTATTTAGTCAGTCAGCAATAGTGCAAGTTCCACCACTTAAAAAGATGAGAGGCGTCTGTAATTTACATCATAGGTAGACCTCAACTATGGGAGATAAACTGAGGAAAAAAAATCCAGAAAATCACATTGTCTTTTTTTTAATCATTTTTTTTGCATATTATGGTGGAAAATAAGTATTTGGTCAGAAACAAACAATCAAGATTTCTGGCTCTCACAGACCTGTAACTTCTTCTTTAAGAGTCTCCTCTTTCCTCCACTCATTACCTGTAGTAATGGCTCCTGTTTAAACTTGTTATCAGTATAAAAAGACACCTGTGCACACCCTCAAACAGTCTGACTCCAAACTCCACTATGGTGAAGACCAAAGAGCTGTCAAAGGACACCAGAAACAAAATTGTAGCCCTGCACCAGGCTGGGAAGACTGAATCTGCAATAGCCAACCAGCTTGGAGTGAAGAAATCAACAGTGGGAGCAATAATTAGAAAATGGAAGACATACAAGACCACTGATAATCTCCCTCGATCTGGGGCTCCACGCAAAATCCCACCCCGTGGGGTCAGAATGATCACAAGAACGGTGAGCAAAAATCCCAGAACCACGTGGGGGGACCTAGTGAATGAACTGCAGAGAGCTGGGACCAATGAAACAAGGCCTACCATAAGTAACACACTACGCCACCATGGACTCAGATCCTGCAGTGCCAGACGTGTCCCACTGCTTAAGCCAGTACATGTCCGGGCCCGTCTGAAGTTTGCTAGAGAGCATTTGGATGATCCAGAGGAGTTTTGGGAGAATGTCCTATGGTCTGATGAAACCAAACTGGAACTGTTTGGTAGAAACACAACTTGTCGTGTTTGGAGGAAAAAGAATACTGAGTTGCATCCATCAAACACCATACCTACTGTAAAGCATGGTGGTGGAAACATCATGCTTTGGGGCTGTTTCTCTGCAAAGGGGCCAGGACGACTGATCCGGGTACATGAAAGAATGAATGGGGCCATGTATCGTGAGATTTTGAGTGCAAACCTCCTTCCATCAGCAAGGGCATTGAAGATGAAACGTGGCTCGGTCTTTCAACATGACAATGATCCAAAGCACACCGCCAGGGCAACGAAGGAGTGGCTTCGTAAGAAGCATTTCAAGGTCCTGGAGTGGCCTAGCCAGTCTCCAGATCTCAACCCTATAGAAAACCTTTGGAGGGAGTTGAAAGTCCGTGTTGCCAAGCGAAAAGCCAAAAACATCACTGCTCTAGAGGAGATCTGCATGGAAGAATGGGCCAACATACCAACAACAGTGTGTGGCAACCTTGTGAAGACTCACAGAAAACGTTTGACCTCTGTCATTGCCAACAAAGGATATATTACAAAGTATTGAGATGAAATTTTGTTTCTGACCAAATACTTATTTTCCACCATAATATGCAAATAAAATGTTAAAAAACAGACAATGTGATTTTCTGGATTTTTTTTTCTCAGTTTGTCTCCCATAGTTGAGGTCTACCTATGATGTAAATTACAGACGCCTCTCATCTTTTTAAGTGGTGGAACTTGCACTATTGCTGACTGACTAAATACTTTTTTGCCCCACTGTATAATGACTGTGAGTAAGATGAAAATACATAGTAACATAGTAACATAGTTAGTAAGGCCGAAAAAAGACATTTGTCCATCCAGTTCAGCCTATATTCCATCATAATAAATCCCCAGATCTACGTCCTTCTACAGAACCTAATAATTGTATGATACAATATTGTTCTGCTCCAGGAAGACATCCAGGCCTCTCTTGAACCCCTCGACTGAGTTCGCCATCACCACCTCCTCAGGCAAGCAATTCCAGATTCTCACTGCCCTAACAGTAAAGAATCCTCTTCTATGTTGGTGGAAAAACCTTCTCTCCTCCAGACGCAAAGAATGCCCCCTTGTGCCCGTCACCTTCCTTGGTATAAACAGATCCTCAGCGAGATATTTGTATTGTCCCCTTATATACTTATACATGGTTATTAGATCGCCCCTCAGTCGTCTTTTTTCTAGACTAAATAATCCTAATTTCGCTAATCTATCTGGGTATTGTAGTTCTCCCATCCCCTTTATTAATTTTGTTGCCCTCCTTTGTACTCTCTCTAGTTCCATTATATCCTTCCTGAGCACCGGTGCCCAAAACTGGACACAGTACTCCATGTGCGGTCTAACTAGGGATTTGTACAGAGGCAGTATAATGCTCTCATCATGTGTATCCAGACCTCTTTTAATGCACCCCATGATCCTGTTTGCCTTGGCAGCTGCTGCCTGGCACTGGCTGCTCCAGGTAAGTTTATCATTAACTAGGATCCCCAAGTCCTTCTCCCTGTCAGATTTACCCAGTGGTTTCCCGTTCAGTGTGTAATGGTGATATTGATTCCCTCTTCCCATGTGTATAACCTTACATTTATCATTGTTAAACCTCATCTGCCACCTTTCAGCCCAAGTTTCCAACTTATCCAGATCCATCTGTAGCAGAATACTATCTTCTCTTGTATTAACTGCTTTACATAGTTTTGTATCATCTGCAAATATCGATATTTTACTGTGTAAACCTTCTACCAGATCATTAATGAATATGTTGAAGAGAACAGGTCCCAATACTGACCCCTGCGGTACCCCACTGGTCACAGCGACCCAGTTAGAGACTATACCATTTATAACCACCCTCTGCTTTCTATCACTAAGCCAGTTACTAACCCATTTACACACATTTTCCCCCAGACCAAGCATTCTCATTTTGTGTACCAACCTCTTGTGCGGCACGGTATCAAACGCTTTGGAAAAATCGAGATATACCACGTCCAATGACTCACCGTGGTCCAGCCTATAGCTTACCTCTTCATAAAAACTGATTAGATTGGTTTGACAGGAGCAATTTCTCATAAACCCATGCTGATATGGAGTTAAACAGTTATTCTCATTGAGATAATCCAGAATAACATCCCTCAGAAACCCTTCAAATATTTTACCAACAATAGAGGTTAGACTTACTGGCCTATAATTTCCAGGTTCACTTTTAGAGCCCTTTTTGAATATTGGCACCACATTTGCTATGCGCCAATCCTGCGGAACAGACCCTGTCTCTATAGAGTCCCTAAAAATAAGAAATAATGGTTTATCTATTACATTACTTAGTTCTCTTAGTACTCGTGGGTGTATGCCATCCGGACCCGGAGATTTATCTATTTTAATCTTATTTAGCCGGTTTCGCACCTCTTCTTGGGTTAGATTGGTGACCCTTAATATAGGGTTTTCATTGTTTCTTGGGATTTCACCTAGCATTTCATTTTCCACCGTGAATACCGTGGAGAAGAAGGTGTTTAATATGTTAGCTTTTTCCTCGTCATCTACAACCATTCTTTCCTCACTATTTTTTAAGGGGCCTACATTTTCAGTTTTTATTCTTTTACTATTGATATAGTTGAAGAACAGTTTGGGATTAGTTTTACTCTCCTTAGCAATGTGCTTCTCTGTTTCCTTTTTGGCAGCTTTAATTAGTTTTTTAGATAAAGTATTTTTCTCCCTATAGTTTTTTAGAGCTTCAATGGTGCCATCCTGCTTTAGTAGTGCAAATGCTTTCTTTTTACTGTTAATTGCCTGTCTTACTTCTTTGTTTAGCCACATTGGGTTTTTCCTATTTCTAGTCCTTTTATTCCCACAAGGTATAAACCGCTTACACTGCCTATTTAGGATGTTCTTAAACATTTCCCATTTATTATCTGTATTATTAGTTCTGAGGATATTGTCCCAGTCTACCAGATTAAGGGCATCTCTAAGCTGTTCAAACTTTGCCTTCCTAAAGTTCAATGTTTTTGTGACTCCCTGACAAGTCCCCCTAGTGAAAGACAGGTGAAACTACAATATTGTGGTCGCTATTTCCTAGATGCCCGACCACCTGCAGATTTGTTATTCTGTCAGGTCTATTAGATAGTATTAGGTCTAAAAGTGCTGCTCCTCTGGTTGGATTCTGCACCAATTGTGAAAGATAATTTTTCTTGGTTATTAGCAGAAACCTGTTGCCTTTATGGGTTTCACAGGTTTCTGTTTCCCAGTTAATATCCGGGTAGTTAAAGTCCCCCATAACCAGGACCTCATTATGGGTTGCAGCTTCATCTATCTGCTTTAGAAGTAGACTTTCCATGCTTTCTGTTATATTTGGGGGTTTGTAACAGACCCCAATGAGAATTTTGTTACCATTTTTCCCTCCATGAATTTCAACCCATATGGACTCGACATCCTCATTCCCTTCGCTAATATCCTCCCTTAAAGTGGACTTTAGACAAGACTTTACATAGAGACAAACCCCTCCTCCTCTCCGATTTTTACGATCCTTTCTAAACAGACTGTAACCCTGTAAGTTAACTGCCCAGTCATAGCTTTCATCTAACCATGTCTCGGTTATTCCCACTATGTCAAAGTTACCTGTAGATATTTCTGCTTCTAGTTCTTCCATCTTGTTTGTCAGGCTTCTGGCGTTTGCGAGCATGCAGTTTAGAGGATTTTGTTTTGTTCCAATCTCCTCACTGTGGATTGTTTTAGAAATGTTCTTACCTCCCTTCTGAGTATGTTTTCCTGGGTCGTCTTTGTTCGAGTCTAATGTTTTTCTTCCCGTCCCCTCTTCTTCTAGTTTAACGCCCTCCTGATGAGTGTAGCGAGTCTTCTGGCGAATGTGTGTTTCCCAGGTTTGTTGAGGTGTAGTCCGTCTCTGGCGAGGAGTCCATCATACCAGTAATTCACACCGTGGTCCAGGAATCCAAATCCTTGTTGTCTGCACCATCGTCTTAGCCAGTTGTTTGCATCAAGGATCCTGTTCCATCTCCTGGTGCCATGCCCGTCTACTGGAAGGATAGAAGAAAAAACTACCTGTGCATCCAGTTCCTTTACTTTCTTCCCCAACTCTTCAAAGTCCTTGCAGATTGTCGGTAGGTCCTTCCTTGCCGTGTCATTGGTGCCAACATGTATCAGAAGAAATGGGTGGACGTCCTTGGAGCTGAAGAGCTTTGGTATCCTATCGGTCACATCCTTGATCATCGCACCTGGAAGGCAGCATACTTCTCTTGCAGTTATGTCCGGTCTGCAGATGGCTGCTTCGGTGCCTCTCAGTAGTGAGTCTCCCACCACCACCACTCTTCGTTGCTTCTTGGCTGTACTTTTTGCTGTCACTTGTTGCTGTGTGCCCTTTTCTTTTTTGCTTGCTGGTATTGCTTCATTCTTAGGTGTGCCATCTTCATCCTCTACAAAGATTTGATATCGGTTCTTCAGTTGTGTGGTTGGTGATTTCTCCATGGTCTTCTTGCTTCTTTTGGTCACATGCTTCCACTCATCTGCTTTTGGAGGTTCTCTGACACTTTTTGCACCTTCTGTGACCAGTAGAGATGCTTCTGTTCTGTCTAGAAAGTCTTCATTCTCTTTGATGAGTTTCAAAGTTGCTATTCTTTCTTCCAGACCCCGCACCTTTTCTTCTAAAAGGGCCACTAGTCTACACTTCTGACAGGTGAAATTGGATTCTTCTTCTGGTCGATCTGTGAACATGTAGCACATGCTGCAGCTCACCATGTAGGTGGTCACATCTGCCATGTTGCTCCTAGATCCTGCTGACTTGCTGTGTGTTTTCCTTCTTGTGTAATCTACTCAGCCAAGCTCTCTTGCAATAATGTCCTACAGGCAAAAATTCGCCTTACGGCGCGCGGTTTGGTGATGCTTTCGAAGCAGCTGGTCCCGGCTGTACCCAACGATCTTCTAGCTTAGGGAGACTTCGCTTCTCCCAGAAGGCACCTGGAATATGCAAATTAGCCTCCTGAAGCTTGAATCCCTGGTTTGGTGATGCTTTCGAAGCAGCTGGTCCCGGCTGTACCCAACGATCTTCTAGCTTAGGAAGACTTCGCTTCTCCCAGAAGGCACCTGGAATATGCAAATTAGCCTCCTGAAGCTTGAATCCCTGGTTTGGTGATGCTTTCGAAGCAGCTGGTCCCGGCTGTACCCAACGATCTTCTAGCTTAGGGAGACTTCGCTTCTCCCAGAAGGCACCTGGAATATGCAAATTAGCCTCCTGAAGCTTGAATCCCTGGTTTGGTGATGCTTTCGAAGCAGCTGGTCCCGGCTGTACCCAACGATCTTCTAGCTTAGGGAGACTTCCCTTCTCCCAGAAGGCACCTGGAATATGCAAATTAGCCTCCTGAAGCTTGAATCCCTGGTTTGGTGATGCTTTCGAAGCAGCTGGTCCCGGCTGTACCCAACGATCTTCTAGCTTAGGGAGACTTCGCTTCTCCCAGAAGGCACCTGGAATATGCAAATTAGCCTCCTGAAGCTTGAATCCCTGGTTTGGTGATGCTTTCGAAGCAGCTGGTCCCGGCTGTACCCAACGATCTTCTAGCTTAGGGAGACTTCGCTTCTCCCAGAAGGCACCTGGAATATGCAAATTAGCCTCCTGAAGCTTGAATCCCTGGTTTGGTGATGCTTTCGAAGCAGCTGGTCCCGGCTGTACCCAACGATCTTCTAGCTTAGGGAGACTTCGCTTCTCCCAGAAGGCACCTGGAATATGCAAATTAGCCTCCTGAAGCTTGAATCCCTGGTTTGGTGATGCTTTCGAAGCAGCTGGTCCCGGCTGTACCCAACGATCTTCTAGCTTAGGGAGACTTCGCTTCTCCCAGAAGGCACCTGGAATATGCAAATTAGCCTCCTGAAGCTTGAATCCCTGGTTTGGTGATGCTTTCGAAGCAGCTGGTCCCGGCTGTACCCAACGATCTTCTAGCTTAGGGAGACTTCGCTTCTCCCAGAAGGCACCTGGAATATGCAAATTAGCCTCCTGAAGCTTGAATCCCTGGTTTGGTGATGCTTTCGAAGCAGCTGGTCCCGGCTGTACCCAACGATCTTCTAGCTTAGGGAGACTTCGCTTCTCCCAGAAGGCACCTGGAATATGCAAATTAGCCTCCTGAAGCTTGAATCCCTGGTTTGGTGATGCTTTCGAAGCAGCTGGTCCCGGCTGTACCCAACGATCTTCTAGCTTAGGGAGACTTCGCTTCTCCCAGAAGGCACCTGGAATATGCAAATTAGCCTCCTGAAGCTTGAATCCCTGGTTTGGTGATGCTTTCGAAGCAGCTGGTCCCGGCTGTACCCAACGATCTTCTAGCTTAGGGAGACTTCGCTTCTCCCAGAAGGCACCTGGAATATGCAAATTAGCCTCCTGAAGCTTGAATCCCTGGTTTGGTGATGCTTTCGAAGCAGCTGGTCCCGGCTGTACCCAACGATCTTCTAGCTTAGGGAGACTTCGCTTCTCCCAGAAGGCACCTGGAATATGCAAATTAGCCTCCTGAAGCTTGAATCCCTGGTTTGGTGATGCTTTCGAAGCAGCTGGTCCCGGCTGTACCCAACGATCTTCTAGCTTAGGGAGACTTCGCTTCTCCCAGAAGGCACCTGGAATATGCAAATTAGCCTCCTGAAGCTTGAATCCCTGGTTTGGTGATGCTTTCGAAGCAGCTGGTCCCGGCTGTACCCAACGATCTTCTAGCTTAGGGAGACTTCGCTTCTCCCAGAAGGCACCTGGAATATGCAAATTAGCCTCCTGAAGCTTGAATCCCTGGTTTGGTGATGCTTTCGAAGCAGCTGGTCCCGGCTGTACCCAACGATCTTCTAGCTTAGGGAGACTTCGCTTCTCCCAGAAGGCACCTGGAATATGCAAATTAGCCTCCTGAAGCTTGAATCCCTGGTTTGGTGATGCTTTCGAAGCAGCTGGTCCCGGCTGTACCCAACGATCTTCTAGCTTAGGGAGACTTCGCTTCTCCCAGAAGGCACCTGGAATATGCAAATTAGCCTCCTGAAGCTTGAATCCCTGGTTTGGAATACAAACACAGAGATGAAATAGATTTAGCAAAGTGAGGCCCGACTTACTGAATAGACCGAGGATAGGAAAGATAGCTTTGCGGTCAACACAAAAACCTACAAACAACCACGCAGAGGGGCAAAAAGACCCTCCGCACCGACTAACGGTACTGAGGTGCTCCTTCTGCGTCTCAGAGCTTCCAGCAAGCAAGAAAAACCAATATAGCAAGCTGGACAGAAAAAATAGCAAACCAAAAATAACACAAGCAAAACTTAGCTTATGCAGGATAGACAGGCCACAGGAACGATCCAGGAGGAAGCATGACCAATACTAGAACATTGACTGGAGGCCAGGATCAAAGCACCAGGTGGAGTTAAATAGAGCAGCACCTAACGACTTAACCTCATCACCTGAGGAAACTCAGAAGCCGCAGTACCACTCTCATCCACCAAAGGAAGCTTATAGACAGAACCAGCCGCAGTACCACTCACGACCACAGGAGGGAGCTTGGCCACAGAATTCACAACACATACATTGGCAGAGGGAGAAGAGGATGGGGGGGGTTGGAAAGGCCCACAGCGTGTCTGACAGGCCATGGAGCTTTTAGGTAGATACTCAAACATGGCATATTCACATTATCGTGACATGCATGTTCAAGCATCTATTGTGAAATTTTCACTACTTTTAGGAGCCTCTACTGATATCTTCTCTACCCTTTGCTGTCTCCGATGTCTTCTCCACCCTTAGCAGCTCTCTATGATGTCAAGTTCTAATAGTCTTTATTGGTAGGACCAAAATAAAATTAGCGTTGCCAAAGCAAGAATAAAATAAGTGTGATCGGGTAGGGAATCGAGGTTATGAGGATGGATGTTGGGGGCACAATTTGGGCAGCAATGGTCCACTCGGGAGTCTTACGTTCTTTTCAGCCTATGACATGTGGTGACATATTGGGCGGCCATCTCCACCGTTGATGCCTCTACCCCTAGTCCCCCAGATGTCTTCTCCAACATTATCACCCTCTGCTTTCTTCTGCATGCTCTGGAGACTCCTTGTATGTCTTCACCATGCTCAGCAGCTAAGTCAAGTCAGAGGTCTCCTCTACATTCTGGAGTAGAAAGGAGTCTCGAGTGTTGTATTCACCATTCTTAGGCCTTTTCTTTGATATTTTCTTTATGACCCTCTGATGTCTTCTCCACGATCATTAGTTTCCAATGAGGTATTCTCCATGTGTAGTAACCTTCTCTGCTCTCCACAGCCCTCAGGAGTTTCCTCTACAGTCTTCACCACCTTCTGAAGCTTCCTTAGATATCTTCTTCACACTTAGGAGCTCTGGATGTGACAATAGGATGAGTCATCAGTAGCATAATGACTGCAGGATAGGGCACAATGTAACAGCAGAATAGCGAGTGCAGCTCTGGAGGTGACTGGAGAATGAGAGGATGTAAAATCAGAATAGCGAGTGCAGCTCTGGAGGTGCCTGGAGGATAACTCCTGATATAGCGTGATTTGTGAGGCAGACATTTGTGATGGTGCACTGTGGATGATGGACATTTTCGTTGTCACGATTATGGAATGCCCGGGGATTTGGAGGATGGTGACGGTGCTCGTTGTCGGCTGTCATCTCTCTGCCTGCCGACAGCTGTGCTGACCACAAGCGTTCATGGTGGCGCCAGGGATCACAGCAGGTTTATGATCCAGTTCTGGAGGTGATGAGTGTTACATGGTCCTCACCCCAGAATAGCCCAGCAATGAGGAGCTTAACCCCTTCATAGTAACATAGTAACATAGTAACATAGTTAGTAAGGCCGAAAAAAGACATTTGTCCATCCAGTTCAGCCTATATTCCATCATAATAAATACCCAGATCTACATCCTTCTACAGAACCTAATAATTGTATGATACAATATTGTTCTGCTCCAGGAAGACATCCAGGCCTCTCTTGAACCCCTCGACTGAGTTCGCCATTACCACCTCCTCAGGCAAGCAATTCCAGATTCTCACTGCCCTAACAGTAAAGAATCCTCTTCTATGTTGGTGGAAAAACCTTCTCTCCTCCAGACGCAAAGAATGCCCCCTTGTGCCCGTCACCTTCCTTGGTATAAACAGATCCTCAGCGAGATATTTGTATTGTCCCCTTATATACTTATACATGGTTATTAGATCGCCCCTCAGTCGTCTTTTTTCTAGACTAAATAATCCTAATTTCGCTAATCTATCTGGGTATTGTAGTTCTCCCATCCCCTTTATTAATTTTGTTGCCCTCCTTTGTACTCTCTCTAGTTCCATTATATCCTTCCTGAGCACCGGTGCCCAAAACTGGACACAGTACTCCATGTGCGGTCTAACTAGGGATTTGTACAGAGGCAGTATAATGCTCTCATCATGTGTATCCAGACCTCTTTTAATGCACCCCATGATCCTGTTTGCCTTGGCAGCTGCTGCCTGGCACTGGCTGCTCCAGGTAAGTTTATCATTAACTAGGATCCCCAAGTCCTTCTCCCTGTCAGATTTACCCATTGGTTTCCCGTTCAGTGTGTAATGGTGATATTGATTCCCTCTTCCCATGTGTATAACCTTACATTTATCATTGTTAAACCTCATCTGCCACCTTTCAGCCCAAGTTTCCAACTTATCCAGATCCATCTGTAGCAGAATACTATCTTCTCTTGTATTAACTGCTTTACATAGTTTTGTATCATCTGCAAATATCGATATTTTACTGTGTAAACCTTCTACCAGATCATTAATGAATATGTTGAAGAGAACAGGTCCCAATACTGACCCCTGCGGTCCTCCACTGGTCACAGCGACCCAGTTAGAGACTATACCATTTATAACCACCCTCTGCTTTCTATCACTAAGCCAGTTACTAACCCATTTACACACATTTTCCCCCAGACCAAGCATTCTCATTTTGTGTACCAACCTCTTGTGCGGCACGGTATCAAACGCTTTGGAAAAATCGAGATATACCACGTCCAATGACTCACCGTGGTCCAGTCTATAGCTTACCTCTTCATAAAAACTGATTAGATTGGTTTGACAGGAGCGATTTCTCATAAACCCATGCTGATATGGAGTTAAACAGTTATTCTCATTGAGATAATCCAGAATAACATCCCTCAGAAACCCTTCAAATATTTTACCAACAATAGAGGTTAGACTTACTGGCCTATAATTTCCAGGTTCACTTTTAGAGCCCTTTTTGAATATTGGCACCACATTTGCTATGCGCCAGTCCTGCAGAACAGACCCTGTCGCTATAGAGTCACTAAAAATAAGAAATAATGGTTTATCTATTACATTACTTAGTTCCCTTAGTACTCGTGGGTGTATGCCATCCGGACCCGGAGATTTATCTATTTTAATCTTATTTAGCCGGTTTCGCACCTCTTCTTGGGTTAGATTGGTGACCCTTAATATAGGGTTTTCATTGTTTCTTGGGATTTCACCTAGCATTTCATTTTCCACCGTGAATACCGTGGAGAAGAAGGTGTTTAATATGTTAGCTTTTTCCTCGTCATCTACAACCATTCTTTCCTCACTATTTTTTAAGGGGCCTACATTTTCAGTTTTTATTCTTTTACTATTGATATAGTTGAAGAACAGTTTGGGATTAGTTTTACTCTCCTTAGCAATGTGCTTCTCTGTTTCCTTTTTGGCAGCTTTAATTAGTTTTTTAGATAAAGTATTTTTCTCCCTATAGTTTTTTAGAGCTTCAATGGTGCCATCCTGCTTTAGTAGTGCAAATGCTTTCTTTTTACTGTTAATTGCCTGTCTTACTTCTTTGTTTAGCCACATTGGGTTTTTCCTATTTCTAGTCCTTTTATTCCCACAAGGTATAAACCGCTTACACTGCCTATTTAGGATGTTCTTAATCATTTCCCATTTATTATCTGTATTCTCATTTCTGAGGATATTGTCCCAGTCTACCAGATTAAGGGCATCTCTAAGCTGTTCAAACTTTGCCTTCCTAAAGTTCAATGTTTTTGTGACTCCCTGACAAGTCCCCCTAGTGAAAGACAGGTGAAACTGCACAATATTGTGGTCGCTATTTCCTAAATGCCCGTCCACCTGCAGATTTGTTATTCTGTCAGGTCTATTAGATAGTATTAGGTCTAAAAGTGCTGCTCCTCTGGTTGGATTCTGCACCAATTGTGAAAGATAATTTTTCTTGGTTATTAGCAGAAACCTGTTGCCTTTATGGGTTTCACAGGTTTCTGTTTCCCAGTTAATATCCGGGTAGTTAAAGTCCCCCATAACCAGGACCTCATTATGGGTTGCAGCTTCATCTATCTGCTTTAGAAGTAGACTTTCCATGCTTTCTGTTATATTTGGGGGTTTGTAACAGACCCCAATGAGAATTTTGTTACCATTTTTCCCTCCATGAATTTCAACCCATATGGACTCGACATCCTCATTCCCTTCGCTAATATCCTCCCTTAAAGTGGACTTTAGACAAGACTTTACATAGAGACAAACCCCTCCTCCTCTCCGATTTTTACGATCCTTTCTAAACAGACTGTAACCCTGTAAGTTAACTGCCCAGTCATAGCTTTCATCTAACCATGTCTCGGTTATTCCCACTATGTCAAAGTTACCTGTAGATATTTCTGCTTCTAGTTCTTCCATCTTGTTTGTCAGGCTTCTGGCGTTTGCGAGCATGCAGTTTA
The DNA here is from genome assembly GCF_032444005.1 of Ranitomeya imitator. Classification (NCBI taxonomy): domain Eukaryota; kingdom Metazoa; phylum Chordata; class Amphibia; order Anura; family Dendrobatidae; genus Ranitomeya; species Ranitomeya imitator. The sequence goes on from NC_091288.1 coordinate 1,719,444, forward strand.
GAGGATTTTGTTTTGTTCCAATCTCCTCACTGTGGATTGTTTTAGAAATGTTCTTACCTCCCTTCTGAGTATGTTTTTCTGGGTCGTCTTTGTTCGAGTCTAATGTTTTTCTTCCCGTCCCCTCTTCTTCTAGTTTAACGCCCTCCTGATGAGTGTAGCGAGTCTTCTGGCGAATGTGTGTTTCCCAGGTTTGTTGAGGTGTAGTCCGTCTCTGGCGAGGAGTCCATCATACCAGTAATTCACACCGTGGTCCAGGAATCCAAATCCTTGTTGTCTGCACCATCGTCTTAGCCAGTTGTTTGCATCAAGGATCCTGTTCCATCTCCTGGTGCCATGCCCGTCTACTGGAAGGATAGAAGAAAAAACTACCTGTGCATCCAGTTCCTTTACTTTCTTCCCCAACTCTCAGCTGGATATGAAAAACTCGCTAAATGCTGTTCATCCCCAAATACCCGGAGCAAGAAAACCTCGCCAGGCCCGTAACGGGGGGCGGTGGTGGGGAAGTCTGGACGTTGACGTGACATCAGCGGCGGATGCAGCCGAGGTCACATGATGCAGACAGAGAGCAGCAATAGCGCCCCCCACAGGCACATATGGCAGCAGAAGGCATGTCAAAAAACATTCACAAGGAAATCGATGGCGGCTTTATACAATGTAGTGGACAACCCCTTTAAGCAAGTTGAAGATGAAAAAGCCGAAAGTTACAGATGACAATTGCTTTGTATTTTAGCTAAAAAAAAAAAAATTATTAATCATTTAAATTTTAAAAATAGCAAAAAGGAAAATGGGCTAACGCTAAAGTTTGGGCACCCTTGGTGATTTGTGTCCTCAGATACCTTTGACTAAAGTTTCAGACCACTCCTCCTGTCCTGTATATATACACTGCACAGTACCACTCCTCCTGTATATATACACTGCACAGCACCGCTCCTCCTGTATATATACACTGCACAGTACCACTCCTCCTGTATATATACACTGCACAGTACCGCTCCTCCTGTATATATACACTGCACAGCACCGCTCCTCCTGTATATATACACTGCACAGCACCGCTCCTCCTGTATATATACACTGCACAGTACCACTCCTCCTGTATATATATACTGCACAGTACCACTCCTCCTGTATATATACACTGCACAGTACCACTCCTCCTGTATATATATACTGCACAGTACCACTCCTCCTGTATATATACACTGCACAGTACCGCTCCTCCTGTATATATACACTGCACAGCACCGCTCCTCCTGTATATATACACTGCACAGTACCACTCCTCCTGTATATATACACTGCACAGTACCACTCCTCCTGTATATATACACTGCACAGTACCACTCCTCCTGTATATATACACTGCACAGTACCACTCCTCCTGTATATATACACTGCACAGTACCACTCCTCCTGTATATATACACTGCACAGTACCACTCCTCCTGTCCTGTATATATACACTGCACAGTACCACTCCTCCTGTATATATACACTGCACAGTACCACTCCTCCTGTCCTGTATATATACACTGCACAGTACCACTCCTCCTGTATATATACACTGCACAGTACCACTCCTCCTGTATATATACACTGCACAGCACCACTCCTCCTGTATATATACACTGCACAGTACCACTCCTCCTGTATATATACACTGCACAGTACCGCTCCTCCTGTATATATACACTGCACAGCACCGCTCCTCCTGTATATATACACTGCACAGTACCACTCCTCCTGTATATATACACTGCACAGTACCAGTCCTCCTGTATATATACACTGCACAGTACCACTCCTCCTGTATATATACACTGCACAGTACCGCTCCTCCTGTATATATACACTGCACAGCACCGCTCCTCCTGTATACAGTTAGGGCCAGAAATATTTGGACAGTGACACAATTTTCGCGAGTTGGGCTCTGCATGCCACCACATTGGATTTGAAATGAAACCTCTACAACAGAATTCAAGTGCAGATTGTAACGTTTAATTTGAAGGGTTGAACAAAAATATCTGATAGAAAATGTAGGAATTGTACACATTTCTTTACAAACACTCCACATTTTAGGAGGTCAAAAGTAATTGGACAAATAAACATAACCCAAACAAAATATTTTTATTTTCAATATTTTGTTGCAAATCCTTTGGAGGCAATCACTGCCTTAAGTCTGGAACCCATGGACATCACCAAACGCTGGGTTTCCTCCTTCTTAATGCTTTGCCAGGCCTTTACAGCCGCAGCCTTCAGGTCTTGCTTGTTTGTGGGTCTTTCCGTCTTAAGTCTGGATTTGAGCAAGTGAAATGCATGCTCAATTGGGTTTAGATCTGGAGATTGACTTGGCCATTGCAGAATGTTCCACTTTTTGGCACTCATGAACTCCTGGGTAGCTTTGGCTGTATGCTTGGGGTCATTGTCCATCTGTACTATGAAGCGCCGTCCAATCAACTTTGCAGCATTTGGCAGAATCTGGGCTGAAAGTATATCCCGGTCCACTTCAGAATTCATCCGGCTACTCTTGTCTGCTCTTATGTCATCAATAAACACAAGTGACCCAGTGCCATTGAAAGCCATGCATGCCCATGCCATCACGTTGCCTCCACCATGTTTTACAGAGGATGTGGTGTGCCTTGGATCATGTGCCGTTCCCTTTCTTCTCCCCATCATTCTGGTCCAGGTTGATCTTTGTCTCATCTGTCCATAGAATACTTTTCCAGAACTGAGCTGGCTTCTTGAGGTGTTTTTCTGTCTATTTTTGGTATTGATGAATGGTTTGCATCTAGATGTGAACCCTTTGTATTTACTGTCATGGAGTCTTCTCTTTACTGTTGACTTAGAGACAGATACACCTACTTCACTGAGAGTGTTCTGGACTTCAGTTGATGTTGTGAACGGGTTCTTCTTCACCAAATTAAGTATGCGGCGATCATCCACCACTGTTGTCATCCGTGGACGCCCAGGCCTTTTGGAGTTCCCAAGCTCACCAGTCAATTCCTTTTTTCTCAGAATGTACCCAACTGTTGATTTTGCTACTCCAAGCATGTCTGCTATCTCTCTGATGGATTTTTTCTTTTTTTTCAGCCTCAGGATGTTCTGCTTCACCTCAATTGAGAGTTCCTTTGACCGCATGTTGTCTGCTCACAGCAACAGCTTCCAAATGCAAAACCACACACCTGGAATCCACCCCTGACCTTTTAACTACTTCATTGATTACAGGTTAACGAGGGAGACGCCTTCAGAGTTAATTGCAGCCCTTAGAGTCCATTGTCCAATTACTTTTGGTCCCTTGAAAAAGAGGACGCTATGCATTACAGAGCTATGATTCCTAAACCCTTTCTCTGATTTGGATGTGGAAACTATCATATTGCAGCTGGGAGTGTGCACTTTCAGCCCATATTATATATATAATTGTATTTCTGAACATGTTTTTGTAAACAGCTAAAATAACAAAACTTGTGTCACTGTCCAAATATTTCTGGCCCTAACTGTATATACACTGCACAGTACCACTCCTCCTGTATATATACACTGCACAGTACCACTCCTCCTGTATATATACACTGCACAGTACCACTCCTCCTGTCCTGTATATATACACTGCACAGTACCGCTCCTCCTGTATATATACACTGCACAGTACCACTCCTCCTGTATATATATACTGCACAGTACCACTCCTCCTGTCCTGTATATATACACTGCACAGTACCACTCCTCCTGTATATATACACTGCACAGTACCACTCCTCTTGTATATATACACTGCACAGTACCACTCCTCCTGTATATATACACTGCACAGTACCACTCCTCCTGTCCTGTATATATACACTGCACAGTACCACTCCTGTACAGTTAGGGCCAGAAATATTTGGACAGTGACACAAGTTTTGTTATTTTAGCTGTTTACAAAAACATGTTCAGAAATACAATTATATATATATAATATGGGCTGAAAGTGCACACTCCCAGCTGCAATATGATAGTTTCCACATCCAAATCGGAGAAAGGGTTTAGGAATCATAGCTCTGTAATGCATAGCGTCCTCTTTTTCAAGGGACCAAAAGTAATTGGACAATGGACTCTAAGGGCTGCAATTAACTCTGAAGGCGTCTCCCTCGTTAACCTGTAATCAATGAAGTAGTTAAAAGGTCAGGGGTGGATTCCAGGTGTGTGGTTTTGCATTTGGAAGCTGTTGCTGTGAGCAGACAACATGCGGTCAAAGGAACTCTCAATTGAGGTGAAGCAGAACATCCTGAGGCTGAAAAAAAAGAAAAAATCCATCAGAGAGATAGCAGACATGCTTGGAGTAGCAAAATCAACAGTTGGGTACATTCTGAGAAAAAAGGAATTGACTGGTGAGCTTGGGAACTCAAAAAGGCCTGGGCGTCCACGGATGACAACAGTGGTGGATGATCGCCGCATACTTAATTTGGTGAAGAAGAACCCGTTCACAACATCAACTGAAGTCCAGAACACTCTCAGTGAAGTAGGTGTATCTGTCTCTAAGTCAACAGTAAAGAGAAGACTCCATGACAGTAAATACAAAGGGTTCACATCTAGATGCAAACCATTCATCAATACAAAAAATAGACAGAAAAACACCTCAAGAAGCCAGCTCAGTTCTGGAAAAGTATTCTATGGACAGATGAGACAAAGATCAACCTGTACCAGAATGATGGGGAGAAGAAAGGGAACGGCACATGATCCAAGGCACACCACATCCTCTGTAAAACATGGTGGAGGCAACGTGATGGCATGGGCATGCATGGCTTTCAATGGCACTGGGTCACTTGTGTTTATTGATGACATAAGAGCAGACAAGAGTAGCCGGATGAATTCTGAAGTGGACCGGGATATACTTTCAGCCCAGATTCAGCCAAATGCTGCAAAGTTGATTGGACGGCGCTTCATAGTACAGATGGACAATGACCCCAAGCATACAGCCAAAGCTACCCAGGAGTTCATGAGTGCCAAAAAGTGGAACATTCTGCAATGGCCAAGTCAATCTCCAGATCTAAACCCAATTGAGCATGCATTTCACTTGCTCAAATCCAGACTTAAGACGGAAAGACCCACAAACAAGCAAGACCTGAAGGCTGCGGCTGTAAAGGCCTGGCAAAGCATTAAGAAGGAGGAAACCCAGCGTTTGGTGATGTCCATGGGTTCCAGACTTAAGGCAGTGATTGCCTCCAAAGGATTTGCAACAAAATATTGAAAATAAAAATATTTTGTTTGGGTTATGTTTATTTGTCCAATTACTTTTGACCTCCTAAAATGTGGAGTGTTTGTAAAGAAATGTGTACAATTCCTACATTTTCTATCAGATATTTTTGTTCAACCCTTCAAATTAAACGTTACAATCTGCACTTGAATTCTGTTGTAGAGGTTTCATTTCAAATCCAATGTGGTGGCATGCAGAGCCCAACTCGCGAAAATTGTGTCACTGTCCAAATATTTCTGGCCCTAACTGTATATATACACTGCACAGTACCACTCCTCCTGTATATATACACTGCACAGTACCACTCCTCCTGTATATATACACTGCACAGTACCACTCCTCCTCTATATATACACTGCACAGTACCACTCCTCCTGTATATATACACTGCACAGTACCACTCCTCCTGTCCTGTATATATACACTGCACAGTACCACTCCTCCTGTCCTGTATATATACACTGCACAGTACCACTCCTCCTGTATATATACACTGCACAGTACCACTCCTCCTGTATATATACACTGCACAGTACCACTCCTCCTGTATATATACACTGCACAGTACCGCTCCTCCTGTATATATACACTGCACAGTACCACTCCTCCTGTATATATACACTGCACAGTACCACTCCTCCTGTATATATACACTGCACAGTACCACTTCTCCTGTATATATACACTGCACAGTACCGCTCCTCCTGTATATATACACTGCACAGTACCACTCCTCCTGTATATATACACTGCACAGTACCACTCCTCCTGTATATATACACTGCACAGTACCACTCCTCCTGTATATATACACTGCACAGTACCACTCCTCCTGTATATATACACTGCACAGTACCACTCCTCCTGTATATATACACTGCACAGTACCGCTCCTCCTGTATATATACACTGCACAGTACCGCTCCTCCTGTATATATACACTGCACAGTACCGCTCCTCCTGTATATATACACTGCACAGTACCACTCCTCCTGTATATATACACTGCACAGTACCACTCCTCCTGTATATACAGTGGGGCAAAAAAGTATTTAGTCAGTCAGCAATAGTGCAAGTTCCATCACTTAAAAAGATGAGAGGCGTCTGTAATTTACATCATAGGTAGACCTCAACTATGGGAGACAAACTGAGAAAAAAAAATCCAGAAAATCACATTGTCTGTTTTTTTTATAATTTTTTTTGCATTTTATGGTGGAAAATAAGTATTTGGTCAGAAACAAACAATCAAGATTTCTGGCTCTCACAGACCTGTAACTTCTTCTTTAAGAGTCTCCTCTTTCCTCCACTCATTACCTGTAGTAATGGCACCTGTTTAAACTTGTTATCAGTATAAAAAGACACCTGTGCACACCCTCAAACAGTCTGACTCCAAACTCCACTATGGTGAAGACCAAAGAGCTGTCAAAGGACACCAGAAACAAAATTGTAGCCCTGCACCAGGCTGGGAAGACTGAATCTGCAATAGCCAACCAGCTTGGAGTGAAGAAATCAACAGTGGGAGCAATAATTAGAAAATGGAAGACATACAAGACCACTGATAATCTCCCTCGATCTGGGGCTCCACGCAAAATCCCACCCCGTGGGGTCAGAATGATCACAAGAACGGTGAGCAAAAATCCCAGAACCATGCGGGGGGACCTAGTGAATGAACTGCAGAGAGCTGGGACCAATGTAACAAGGCCTACCATAAGTAACACACTACGCCACCATGGACTCAGATCCTGCAGTGCCAGACGTGTCCCACTGCTTAAGCCAGTACATGTCCGGGCCCGTCTGAAGTTTGCTAGAGAGCATTTGGATGATCCAGAGGAGTTTTGGGAGAATGTCCTATGGTCTGATGAAACCAAACTGGAACTGTTTGGTAGAAACACAACTTGTCGTGTTTGGAGGAAAAAGAATACTGAGTTGCATCCATCAAACACCATACCTACTGTAAAGCATGGTGGTGGAAACATCATGCTTTGGGGCTGTTTCTCTGCCAAGGGGCCAGGACGACTGATCCGGGTACATGAAAGAATGAATGGGGCCATGTATCGTGAGATTTTGAGTGCAAACCTCCTTCCATCAGCAAGGGCATTGAAGATGAAACGTGGCTGGGTCTTTCAACATGACAATGATCCAAAGCACACCGCCAGGGCAACGAAGGAGTGGCTTCGTAAGAAGCATTTCAAGGTCCTGGAGTGGCCTAGCCAGTCTCCAGATCTCAACCCTATAGAAAACCTTTAGAGGGAGTTGAAAGTCCGTGTTGCCAAGTGAAAAGCAAAAAACATCACTGCTCTAGAGGAGATCTGCATGGAGGAATGGGCCAACATACCAACAACAGTGTGTGGCAACCTTGTGAAGACTTACAGAAAACGTTTGACCTCTGTCATTGCCAACAAAGGATATATTACAAAGTATTGAGATGAAATTTTGTTTCTGACCAAATACTTATTTTCCACCATAATATGCAAATAAAATGTTAAAAAAAACAGACAATGTGATTTTCTGGATTTTTTTTCTCAGTTTGTCTCCCATAGTTGAGGTCTACCTATGATGTAAATTACAGACGCCTCTCATCTTTTTAAGTGGTGGAACTTGCACTATTGCTGACTGACTAAATACTTTTTTCCCCCCCTGTATACACTGCACAGTACCACTCCTCCTGTATATATACACTGCACAGTATCACTCCTCCTGTCCTGTATATATACACTGCACAGTACCACTCCTCCTGTATATATACACTGCACAGTACCGCTCCTCCTGTATATATACACTGCACAGTATCACTCCTCCTGTATATATACACTGCACAGTACCA